>NW_009614155.1:0-656 GCF_000690535.1 Cariama cristata | reverse complement strand
ATCATGTGCCTTTCAGACGCCATGTTAGGATCCTACAGGCTGCTGCAGTTTCTACAGTCACGGAGAATTTTTTCCTCCCCATCCTCAACCAATAAACTTCTCTAGACAAAATAAATACACACACACCACTAGCATTACTCAGGGCACGGATCACCTGAAATCCAAATGGATTATCCCAAGCCCACAGAATTTTCTCTTAAATCAGGAGGAGCAAAACAACCCTCATCACCACCACACACACTTCTCTATCCGGAGCAGATGATCACCTTTCACCCACAAACTTTTCTTTAAGATAAGGGTGCCCACCCCCCAAAATTACTATCTCACAGGGACCACGCTGGGAAAACATCCTTATCTTAACTGATACTTAAAAATCGTTATATTTAAGCCTTCAGAAGTAAATAATTTGAGTGCTATAAACTTAACCTTATTTCCATTCCTTTAAACTACCCCCCAAAAAACCCCAATCCTTTAAAAAATCTCCCAGTTAGGCCCTCTCTAATGATCGCAATATTCATCTACTGTCGGAATCCCTAAATGTAAGGATTTAGACACCAGATTCGAGACACTGAACACTGGCTCCATGTAGGGGGAAAACCCAGCTACAAGGGCGAGGTGCTGCTGCCCAGTCACTGCCAGGCCGCCATGTTGTATCT
>NW_009614154.1:1176-14920 GCF_000690535.1 Cariama cristata | reverse complement strand
AGCAGGCGAGACGGGATGTACCCGGTGCGCTGATGGCGGCAAGGCATGTGGTGGCAGAGGGACCACAACGCTAGGCCGCAGCTGGAGAATGAATCTTTCAGCGCAGCATCTCCTGGGATTTCTCTCCAGCTCCCCAGCCATCTGCGGGTCAATGAGAGACAACTGGTAGCATCTGGCAGGCATAGTCGCAGGAGGTGAAGTCGCTAACCAACGTGAGGGGGGATGGGGCTCAGGCAGGGCGGTTACATTTATGGCAGCAGGTCAGAGTGCACAAATCTCACTAATTTGTGTGACGCAAATAAATAAGATTCAAAGCCAGCAGCTGGAGACAATACAGCGGGAGCCATTGTCTAAGTGTACAAGAGGTTTGCTGGAGCTGCATGCGCCTGTGCCTTGGTCACATGTCTTCCACCAGTGATACAACCGTGACAGTAGTATGCAGTCCACAGGTTTATCCTCATGTCATGACAACCTGCTTGCTTGCGCACCATGGCTCAGAGAGCTGTCCTCCAAATGCCCCAAGCTGTCTGCCCTGTGACCTTACGTATTTTATGGTGCTACTCTTCATGCTGCATGTACAGCCTGGAGAGCAGATCTCCCTGCCTGAACAGTGAAGATGCCTTCCTTCTCACTCTCTCTTGTGCACACACGTGCAGTCTTTCTCTTGTTAAAATTTTCATTATTCTAGCATGGAGAGAGTTGCTAAAGAAACAAAAGTAAATGATTTAATATATATTAATTGGGCAAACAGTATTTTTGAATAAGAAATTCAGCCCTTAAGGTCAATCTATTTAGATTTTTAGCTCAGCCTTAAGTATAAGATGATGAGGGAACTGGAGCATCTCTCTTATGAGGAAAGACTGAGGGAACTGGGTCTGTTCAGCCTGGAGAAGAGAGGACAGAAGGGATCTCATCAATACTTATAAATACCTTAAGAACAGGTGTCAAGAGGATCAGGTCAGACTATTCCCAGCGGTGCCCAGCGACAGGTTAAGGGGCAACGGGCCCAAACTGAAACTAATGATGTTCCACCTGAATATGAGGAACAACTTCTTCACTTTGAGGGTGGCAGAGCACTGGCACAGGCTGCCCAGAGAGGTTGTGGGGTGTCCTTCTCTGGAGATATTCAAAACCCACCTGGCTGTGTTCCTGTGCAACCTGCTCTGGGTGAACCTGCTTTGGCAGGGGGGGTGGACTAGATGATCTCCAGAGGTTCCTTCCAACCCCAACCATTCTGTGATTCTGTGATAACCTATATAGAGCAACAAAAGATTCCTTTTTTACTGCAGTAAACAGGGTCCTTTAGTGGGCAAATTACTGGTTAGAAACTTTCCTGACGAAAAAACTCTTCTGCTCCCATGTATGAGAAGTGTCTAGTTTAAGAATGTGGAAAAGTTCAAATGGAGAAAAAATAGGGCAGGAAATAAAAATAATAAAATACTCAGTTTGGGGCAGTCACAAATAATTATTTTGAATGGGAAAAATTATGTCAGTATAGGCAATGTAACCAAAGGTAGAAAAGCAGCACTCCCTCTTGTAATTTATATTCTCCAACTCCACAATATATTTAACTTCATGTTACATATTTCCACTCTTAAAATATTTTTTTAGAAATGGTAAATGGGCCTCTGGGTTTTTCAGTTCAACTTGTTTTTTTTCTTTATGCACACCAAAATGTCACTGATTCATAAGCACCTCTAGTTCCAGTATTTTGTTCTGTATTCAGCAAAAGGTATTATGATTGTTTTATCCCTTCACTTTTTTTTAAATACCAGGAAAGAGAAAGGGACAATCACACATACCAGTACAGTGATATGGATCCCGCAGGAAGACTAATTAAAGCAATGTTGAAAAAGAAGAATACACCAAAGTGGCATGAACTATAGACTGGTAAGGAGAGATATGCAAACATACAGAATTTTAGTTATAATCATCATGGCCATAAATCGACCTGCCTCTGGAAGATATTCTTATTGTAATGAATTTTCTCAGTATCTTTTGTTTGACAACAGTCAGAGATAACAAGTGATCAGCACGAAGAAATATGACACCTGACATTTTAAATGCCCTGTTAGTGTTATTTATTCCTCTAAAAAATACAGTTCTTCATCCATTAAGCGTTGAAAAGGGGAATGAAAGAGCATCTTTCACTGTGTAAATTCATGACAAGTGTGCCATCCTGGGCATCCCTCCTATGAAGCGGGACTATTTGGCTTCATATGAAGAAGCCGATTGCAGTTCATCATGGTACTAGGAAGAAACCTAGCAGAGTGGCAGCTCATGATAGCAGCAGACACAGCTTTCACAGAACAGCATTTTGGACCACTGGTAACTGTGGTCTTTGGGGACTGGAGGTAGGGTACAGTCAGAGTATGTAACTACATAGCTAGTTCATTTGCAGGAAAACCTATGTTGCCAGAAGACTCCCATGGCAGCTGGAATGCAACTAGTGGCATTTGCGATGGTCACCACCCATATATCTAATGACATTTCATAGCAGTTAGAAGAGAAACCTGTGACTTACAGCAATGATGAAAATTTGTTGGTGTATGATGGTGAGAGAGCACTTATGTTGTGGCTGATGGCCATGTCCATGGCAATGTGAGCTGAACTGACATGTGGCAGAGTTAAGGACAGAGGGCAGCTGTTGGAAAGACATCTGTAACAAGCTCCAACTGCTGGAAGAAGTGAGCCAGGCACTGGCTGCTGAGCCATCACCTGTTGCACCTGGGGACAGCGTGATATGTTTGCAGTTGGTGGCAAAGAAGAGAGAAAAGAGACTAGCATGGAAAATGGAGGAGGTGAAAGTGGAACAGATTTGAATTTGTGTGTGGCAAACGAAATAAATGATACAAAGGAAGGGAGAAATATGCGAGCCCTAGAGCAAGAAAAGTTAGAAACATACCACTAGTTTCAAAGGAAAATGTGGTAGCTGCAGGGAAGGAGGGTAAGGTCACCAAGTACAGAACACGATTCTGTAGTGGTGCAGGGAATGGGTAGTAGAAAAGAGCCCAGGAACAAAGGAGGGACTAGAAAAAGATGGAGAAACTGAAAAGATGCAGGAAAGATGAGAAGGAAGAAAAATGATCCATCTATGTAATTGTTTTTATTCTAAACAAAGAAAAGCGGAGAAAGTAGAATAAAGAAAAAAACATGTAAGGTCAACTGAAGGAAACTAGAATAAAGGGAAGAGAGAGGGAAGAAGAATGGAATAAGGAAAAGAAAAAATAGAAACATGAATAAGTAGAAAAAAACTGAAAACTTGATAACTTTTATTTAGATAATGTGTGCTTCATACAATTAGTTTCTCCATTTCCCACAATGGAAGAAAAAGAGATACAGTGATGTATGTAGGAAATAGTGCTTCATTACATTAGTTTGTCTTGCATCTCAGGGACAGGTGTATCTCTTCTGAAAAAATTCCACTAAAACAATAGATGCTGTTTTCTTTTTTATTCCAGAAATAAATACAGAGATTGTAATACATGTAATAGTGTTCTGTCCTCTCCTTTCTCTCTCTCTTTTTCTCAGTTTTGAGTCTGTGTCTCAGACATTTCAATTTTGACATCTTTCATTCCACCCCCATATATCAAATTTAAAGTCAGTTTAACTCCTGAATTTAAATGAAATATTTTATAAAATGTCATAGTTTTAGGCTTGTGTGGGATTGGCTCTCTTAATTAGTACCTCGACTGTGTAGTGGAACTGGCATAAATCTGCATTATTCCATTGCATTTCTCAGCAGACCAAGTACGTTGCACAATCAAGACAAAATATATTTTACCAATAAGGATGCAATGGCAAAGAGCTTAAGCTTCTTATCCAGACCCACAAAGTTGGTGAGCGTCAAAGCAAGACCATTTGGGCATTGCTGTTTATTTCAGTGCTTTAACTGTATGAAATACAAATATAAGAGGACAAAATGTTTGTGTGAGTTTGGCTGAAAACAATTATTATTTTATAGAGATACACAATCTTTATAAGGTATGGTATCAGTATCTGAGATTAATCTTTACCTATAGAGATTTAAAAAGTAGCATTTTGAATTACCTTCTAGATCTAACGGGCTCCTAATCTATACTTTTTAACCAGCTTTATTATAAATACACTGACATTAGAATAGTATATCTTTATTTTCTTGTTCTATGTATGCATTCAATACCACTTTTCATATTGTAGTCAGTTTATTCTTTTCCCTGCTGAATCAATCATTTTCTATAGGGAAAGACAGTTCTTTGCTATAATGCAAAATGATAATTTCTTTTTGTATTTGTGAAAATCCAGTGGTAAAATTATAAAAAAATGCTGGACAATTTTTCTGTTTGTGTAGCACTTCCATGTGGAAGATTCAGATTACCATGTGGGGATTCAAATTACCAGTCTGACTTCTAAACTCTTCAGTTTTTTAAGACAGATTCAATATATCCACTTAAATTTACAGGATAAGCCACCAGTGCCATTCTGACCTGCCCAGTCTTTGCTGTTTGTACCTCATGAATCTACAGGGCCTACTTAGAAAAGTTGTGTTTGATTACCTGAACCTATAGAGGTTAGAAGTCATTGGGACCCTTCTGATGCAACAGAGTAAGGAGGTAACATACATTTACTTATTTTTGTAAATATCTTGGGCGTGCATAACAACTTTTATTAGACTGAACACAAACTTCTATTCCAGACTTTTTTTCATGCTCATATCGCTACACGACAGTGTCTACTTTACAAGCTGTGGAAATGAGACTGAAAAATCACACTCAGTACTAGACGTAAGACCAAGAACACAACCCAAAATCCTGTCTGCTGTTGCGATTCATTTCATCATTGAAGCATGGAGGGATGGACCAGTTAGAGAAGTGCAAATACCTTTTATACTGAGACTTTCTGAATCGCAAATGGCAAGATGAAGTTATCCTGGGTAACTAGGTGGTGATTTATTCACGGATGTGGAAGCTGGAGATAATTTTAAGAGATCCGTTCATGAAGACAGGTAAATGGGTAATGTATGTGATACAGAGAAGGCTGACAAAGCTGAAGTTCGCAGTTTGGTCACAAAAATTGAAGGATGGAGTCTTACAAGCCAGACCTAGATTCTAAAAAAGGTGTTTAGGCATCTATCTCCCATTCAAATGAGTAAGAGAATTCAGACCTAAGTTTAGAAATAATTAGGGTATAAAGATAGTTGTCTATCTAGGACAGTGGGGAGCACTGAACATAGCCTAAAATACAATGTTCCATTAGGAAAAATCTCTGACTAATTTTTTTTTTGTGTTTTGTTTTTTTCTTTTTTCTGCATAGGTTGCTTTTTCTTGGGTAGTGTTGCAGTGAAGTGAACTGCAAGCCTCTGTGTATGTTTCTCAGATGCACTGATGTGAGGGAATGGGGTAAAAGTGGGATTTCATAAAGTGTTCTCAGGCATGAAGTAAGAAAAAAGTGGAGTGAAGAGCATGCTGAAAGGTGAATAAGAAATGATAAATGGAGAAAGGAGGCAAAAAAAAATTGTCTTTGAGGGATGAAATTCTGCAGAGGATTAGTCTGCAAATAAAGATTTTGCAGGGTTTCGGGTTTATGCAGTAACTGGGACAGTAAGTACCTGTGTATTTACCTTCATGCCCAGCTTTCCAAGAGGTTCAAGAGCTGCAGTGATAACCAATGATCTAAATCCATTTCTAGGCTGAAAAGAGTCCAAGTTACCACTAGACTATCACAACTGACCTACTTGGTACACTTGACAGTAGTCTCAGTGGAGAGACTAAGGAGCAGATGGGAGTACAGCCTGATACATCGCTCTGTTGACGGTCTTTTCAGAACAAAATCGTATGTTTTGGAGAGTACAAGTTGTATTCACTGCATACTTCAGACTCCTGGATGTTGCAGACTAGCAAATTTCACCATTCCCTGTACAGAAATTTATCTTTACTAATTGCGTTTGGCTAAAATTCCAGAAGGCTCGATAGCAGTGTTTCTTTAAGAGCTCCTCCTTCTCCCTCTGTACTTCTTTCTCTCTCTACAAATTATTGAACAGAGCTATCAGTATTGAGCGCTATTTCATTGGCTCTGAGGCTTGAATGGGGTTGAACCAAGACCCGGCTGCCCAGTTCTTGCTAGTGCAAATCAAATCATAGGACAACATACATCATTGGGCTGAGAACATAGAGGAAAGAGCTCCTTTATTAGATGTTTTAGTTCAGAGACCTCATTCTTAATTCTTAACCATGAACTCTGTTCTTGAGCCAAAGAAAGGAATCTCCCTCTCCTTACCTGTTTTACAAATGACTAGTAGATTCTGCTTCTTTCTGTTCAGCTAGGTAATGTATCATTTTACCTAGACTCGGCAGTATGCTGTTCTTTCCCTGCATAACATCTGCTGCAGTTTTCATAGCTTGAATTGTTCTTGGACTTGTTTTAAAAGGCATGTTTCAGAAATGTCTTTGAGGATGTGAATTATTACTCATTGTTTTATCTGCTAGGGTGTTCTTCATTTATGTTTGTTATTTTAGCTTTTAATATAAGACTAAACAGGCTTTGGAGTTTATAGGTTTCAATTCAGGTTTAGGTTAAAGAAGGGTAAGGTACTTCACGGCAATAGGGTTTTAGTGCCGTTTCAGAAAATAATTTATCTTTGTATGACAATAAACTGACATTTAATCTTCTTCACATTTTAGAAGATAAACTGTAAATCAATCTTCACGTAAGACAGCAATGTCTCTCTGGCTGGTCAGTCCTAATTTGAGCTTCTCCTTACTGTTGTTGTATTTGTGTACGCACTTCCCACATACACCTGGAAATTCTGACATTTACTGTTCCAAAGCCTTTGCATTATTTGTACTTCATACCTAATTTCTCTATTACTTGATGTATGACAAGGGTTTTATTAGTTAGTGCACTTTAAAACCACACTTTTGTTCTGTCAAGTAACCCTAATAATAACGTTCAAGATTTGGCATTTCAATTTTCTCACATAATTCACATTAACATGCTTAATTTTTTCCAGAGAGCCTCACAGCTTCATCTTGGACTCTCCAGTTTACTCAGCAGCATCCTCAGCATTTACTCTGCCCATGACATCACCTGTGACAAACTTCTAAAGGCTATCTGGGACATACAGTTGTTAGTAAGACATTTTGAAGGCAAAAGGTTTGTACAAGTATAACTCAGAGCATAAATTGGTCTGAAGAATCTTAATTGTTGTTGATGAAGCAGAAAGAACCCCAAGTAGAGTTGAGGGTGAGGTTGTGAGTTAGAAAAAAACATATTTTTTTATTCTAAACTGAAAGAAATCCGGTATTTGCATCTGCAAGAGAATTAACTGGAAGCCCAAAGTGACATAGTATTGAATAACTTTTCAAATAACTATCATCTGAGCTGTAATAGGATAATAATGCATTCTGGTCTTTACAGGGCAAGAGTTAGTGATTCAGTCTCTGTGTGATGCGGGTGCCTCACTACTCCACCCAGATATAAAAGAGGATGGTGTGGCTCCTGTAGAAGAGATGATCCTTCTGAATTAAAAAAGTTTTAATTTAGGACACCTAAAAGCAGTCAAACTGCAAGAGAAGGTTTAAGGGTTCTGTTTTCTGTGAATCTCTTTTAATGACAGGAAAGCTTTAGGAAGGGGGGCAACTTGGCCCTGCACAGGCTTTTTTTTTTCCTTTGAGTCAGTGGAAATGCTGGTAATAGTACAGGGGTAAGAGCTAGCATGTTGTATGATCATAGCAACACATGTACCAGTATGCAACCTCACATAGCTTTTGGAGTCACAAGGATGTTACGTTTGATGGGTTCTTGCTGGGGATGAGAGTGTAGCAGGGATGGCTTCAGGGTGCCACGTTGTATAATTCTACTTAGATGGCTTCATGTCAAGGAATAGTAATGAAACTTATTGGCCCACTAAACTGTACAGAGCAGCAAAACTAGCTCCCTCTTTTGCTCTGCTGAAAATAATTCAGAGAAACAAGTTTTATAGTTTCATAAAAACATAAAGACAATTTGACTTTCTTACACAAGAACATACAAATTCTCTTGCTTCCTGAACAGGATATTATATTTGTTGCCTGCCATTTTGTCTGGTCATTAGTAAATGGTTAGTGTACACAGATGGGTTTAGTGTCCTAGCTAGAAAATTAAGTAATAGTGATGACAATGTTGTTATACTTCTGTGGTAATGGAAGAGTATTGCAAGTAACCCCATACAGACAAAATTGACAATAAGGAACAACTTAACTTAAAAAACTTGGCCCTCTATCTGGGTGTGTCATTTCCTTTGAGTTGGAAGTTTTCCCCATCTTGTATTTTGAGAGATAAAATATTTGTCTGACTTGCTTCAAAACGTGTACTAGTTTCTTCTGTCAACTGTGGGAACACATCCCATATTTAATTGAGTTACTGGATTTGTCTGGAGTTTCAAAAGTGAGCAAAAGCTCATTGAAGGAATAGGGGCAAGTCCTTGAACTGTGTCTCTCAGAATATATTTTAGGTGGTGTAAGAAAGTAACCTACAGTCTGGGATCATATCCCTAACTATTTTAGACTGCTGGAGAATTCAGAAAAAACCCTTGTATAATAGCCTTTCGTGCTGTGTTTTCATTAAGTCTGAGGCAGCTCAATAAAGAAGCTACAGCATGATTTATTTTAATCAGTTATTACAGAGACGTCATTAAAAAAAACCCCAAACCTTGGCAAAATCTTGCTTACATACTTTTTGCATTCCAAATCCACAAAATGTTTAGATACAATCTCATTTCATTACAACCAAAACAAACCTCCTTTACTAAGTTCTTTCATTTCTTTCTTTAAATGATGATGTTTCCATATCTCTTCTGTCTACAGTGGCTTTCCAGTTCAGTGTCTTTTGTGTCTGTTTTCTTTATTATGTCACTAATATTAGTCAGGTTGCTCTGAGGAATCCTATCGTCTCATGAGGCTTGGTAAGAGCATTTGGCAGACTATGAACTAGAGATGGAGTAGGGAAAATGATTTAGCCATTTTTGTAATCTGAAGACAACTTTCAGAAATGCTTGCGCATGTGATTATTCTTCAAGTTCAAATCTACAAGAATCTGGATTTTGACCTATGTATTGTACATACTCTGAAAGTTTCACCAACTTTTTGGCCTGTTAGGTTCATTTGACATTTCTTACTGTTGAACTGGAAAGTGTATATTCAAGCACACACACAATGCTATTTTAAAATAACTCCTCTATTTTAAAAGAGGGGTGCCATGGGGCTATTGAATGATTTAGATAGGGGCATAGGGTCAAAGAATGTGTCCAGCTCTGTCCCTGTAACTTATGGTCTCTAGGCATTGTAATAAAACAAATGCCTATCAAATTCCATAGGACAAATGTTTTCATCTACAGCAACTGCTGTTTCACAACTGACATGGCATTAACTGTACCTGTTCTTGGCACTGACGAAGAATAAACAAGATGAAGATTTATCTTCAGTTCTTTAATTAATTTCTGTTTATGTATTTTTGAATGTGAGTGAGTGGAGGGAAGCATATAAGGAAAGGATTGCCATAACTGGTCAATTGCTAAACAAACGTCCAGTAAAAACTCATTTTGATGGGGCAAAAAGGCAATAATCTAAGAATGCTGTATCATGGTACTGACTGGAAGAAATCAGGCAGTCTTCAGTTCTTTAAGGAGTTTCAGTTTTAAGAGTGCAAGCTGCTCTGCTCTTCATGCACAGAATGGAAAGTGTAATAGCATCACACCATCTAGGTTCCTGTGTCCTCTGCCTCTTAGCTTCACCTGATATACAGAAGAGTATTGGAGAGATGAGGAAGCAGTGCGCAGCAGCACATACAGCATAATCAGTGACAAGAGAGCAGTTAGGATATTGACATAGACAAGGAAATTTTCTGTGGCCTTCACATGTCAAGTTAAGTCAGCCTAATTATAACTCTTAAGAGTGACCCAAGTGACCATTACTGTATGTCATGTATGAAGCTGGACAGAGCCGTGAGGAGAACAGAAGCTACCTTCTGACCGCAGCAGACTACCAGGCTTGTTGGAGGCAATGGACTGATTTGTCCACTGTTTTTTAAATTGCTGGGAGGTGGAGAATTGGAATCTAGAAGAGGAGGAAAGGAGGAAGAGGACCAGAAGAGGACCAGTGATCTGCACTGCTCAAAAAATAAACAGTGGGTGGACAGAATGTTAGATATTGAATGATGCTGGAAAGTTCAGGGAAAAACTAGAACAGCTTTGAATCAAGAGGGTGCAAAAAAAATCCAGAACTGGACTCTCTGTTGTATTAGTATACCATTTAGGTTGTCTGAGGGTATATTGTTGATAAAACATCCCTGGCAGGGTAATACTTTGCCCACAAAGAATCCCAGAACAATTGAAGCAAAAACTGCCAAAGCCACCTCTTGACTAAAAAGAAATATTTCAAACATATTCTAACAAATCCTGACTGTAAAATGTGCAAATTGGATTTCCAATAATGAAACCCATCAGTAGGCACATTTTCTTGACATATTCTATCAGAGTATCACTTGGAAGTAGTGATTCAATTTCCCGAAAGTTACTTTAATTTGCTTAGAGAGGAAAGCATTTTCATTTTCCCCAGTCAGTTCTAATAATTTGCTAAATTCAAAATATGTGAAATTATTGAAGCTAGTTGTAGTGACCAAAAGGACCAGTGATCTTTTAATAATATTTTTTTTCCCATGAATCATGTAGACTTGCAGAAGAAATTTTTCAGAACAGATAAAACACAAATCTTTGTTGACATGCCTGCTTCTAGTCTGTTCCACAGACACAATTCTGGACATTTGCTAGTAATCTCCATTCAGAAGATTTGCTTAAAAATATATCTGCTAGCTGCTGGGGTGTGTAGTTGGAAACTTCCATCTTCTTATACGCGTGCTCCTTTTTCTTAGTAAAGTTCCCTAGCTCTTCCCTTGCAGATGAGTCTGGATATTGATACTTCCTATCTTGGCAGGCAGTAACAAGCATGACGAGTTAGATTAAGAGCAGTTGGGAAGGAAAAACAATATTCCACAGCTCTTTTATACTGTAAAGCCTCGAAGGCCTTTAAACAATAATCCTTTATCCCACAGTATATTCTCTGGGCATCTGCTTTGGGGCACAGGATGTTGAATTGCATGGACTTTGGTATGCCTCAGTACAGCCATACTTAACTCCCAGGTGAATTGCACGTAGCATGTATTAGTGACAGAGTCTTCTAACTGTCTCATAAAAACTAGAGAAGATTGCCAAGTTAGTTGTGTTCTCAGCTAACTTTTCTTTTTGAAAATCAAACTCAGAAGTAGTCTCTCTCCAACAGATATTTTCTATGTATTTCCCAATTAGTAACTAGGTATTGTTAAATACCTTGTTTTAAAAAAGAGGATATCCCTTAAGCTGTCACAGAATATATTTATTCAATCATATCTCACTATAATTAAATATAGTTTATGAAAAGAGAGTTGTTTGTTTTTCTGCTCCACTTCTAGAGTTCCAGTAACTGTTAATGCAGATATAAACAAATAAGTGGGTGGTTTTGCTACACCTCTTCCATAGCAGCATTGTTCTAGGTGCTCTGCTGGGAGCACTGAATTGCAGTCAAAGGGTTGGTGCTTCTGTAGCTAGCAGAAACAGTCTAGGACGCATCAGGATAGATGCTGTCCTTAAGTGGAAATAGGAGTGTAGGTAGGTGCAATTATCGTAAAAATGAGGAGGATCTGTACGGTTACTTTCCAAATCTGCTGTTCATCTCTCTTTATTTTACAATGCAAGGATTAAGACATTTTCCTGGAGCATACCATACTTAATTTTGAATACTGTCTACTAGGAGCATTAGACTTCTCCAGGGATTCACCTAAGGACAGCTGAAGTACATAGGATGATTTTAAGACCAAGACTTTAACAGTATTTTGAGATTCCAAGAAGACAGTGAAGTGCATAGACTGCAAAGAGGTGCTAAAGTTGTTTTATTTATCTCCATGTGCATGTCTGTAGTAAGACTGCATTTGCCCCTAAATTCAAAGCAAAATACTTAAAACAGGGATACTTTTCCTACAGATTGCCAAACATTTGTATTCCAGATGCACATGAAGTCTGACACCCATTTGCAGAAGAATCAGCACATGAGACTTTCAAGTTTACCAGCTGGGAGCTTCTGCACAGAACTGCATCATCTTCAATCAGGGCTCCATTCCTTTGTCTCCTCCTGACACTTGGTACTTATCAGATTGTCCATTGAGCTGTTGTACTCCTCAAAAAAAAAATAATCAGAAATGGGGTACAAGGCAGAAAGGTAGAGTGGGATACTGGCTACAAGGACAGTGAAGCTTTCTGAATAAAGCCAACATTTGTGTGGATTCTGTCATCTTCTTTGACTGAACTTGTGAAATCAAGGTATTACTGGTTAAAACCCAAGTTTCAGCATTTTAAATGAACAATGGCTGGGTAAGGAGCAAAGGGACAGGAAAGAAAAAAAAAATCACAAGTCAAAACTATCACTACCAGTTTTTCATCTAGTTATTGATGGGACTTTAGTATTCCAGCTGGTCAGTTAAGACTCATCGGGGCTGTGTACAGACAACCAAGAGCGACTCTCCTCACAAACCATCTGTAGGCTTCTCTGATATGTCCCTTATCACTATAATCCATACCACTGTCACCTCTGTCAGATGTTCCGGTAATGAATTCTAGGCTAACTATATTTTTAGAGAACAGAGAATTGCATTACCACTTGTATCTTGAGACACAGTCTCTGAACCATGATCTACATAGGCTAGTTCTAGGGGAAAAAAAACCAACAATTTTAAATAATAATATACTAAAAAGACCATGTCAAAGGAACTGACAGTCCTCCGCTTTTCCTATACAACTCCTGCTTGCTTCTACTCTTCAACACTAGAGAGAGTCCATACGTGCCTGTAATGTTCAGTATCTTTTCATGTAATTGCTGATGGGTGAAATACATAGCATTCACTGTATACTGAGTCTGACTATTTCTACACCAACACTGATAATTACCAGTAATCCATTACAAGAATTCTTATGCAAGTTGCGCTTTTATACCATTTAAAACGGAAGGTGAGCAGTACAGTACAGAGGAGCTGGAATCCCAGTCCTGGAGAATCCAGTCTAGAAAGTTACTTCCAATGTCAAGCAAGAGGCAGAGAGTATGAAAAGATAAATTATTCAGTAATGAATCCTACACACTTACAATGCACAAGTTTAATGAATCTCAGTTGCTCTTGTAATTTTGTAAAGTTGTTTACCTAATATGGTAGATATGCCATATGGTACACTAAAGAGAGTGTTAGAACAAGGAGACACGAAGATTTCTAGGTTTTTATTTCTAGTTTTGTATGCAACTGTAAACTACATTCAAGCTGTCCTAGAATGTAAGCAGCAGAAGAACACAGGCTGCTCCGACCCTTCACACTGACCACTGCTGCCACTTGATCATTTCATCCATCTCTCCTGTGACTCTCTCCTTCCATCACTCCTCAGGCACCACAGCGCAGCACTGGGCTGTGCTCCCGGTTAGATGCCATGAAAGAAAGACTTGTAGCCATTCTGCACCTTCGGGCTGCTTTAGCTTAAGTCTAGCTTTTTACCCTTAATAAATCATTTGAGCAGCTGATGTAGATTAACTCTTCCACTGGTTAGGGAATGTGAACAGACTTCTAGATAGTTCTTTGGTATGTTGCTTATAGAATTTCACCATAGCTAAAACTAGCGATGTGCTCAACTGTGGCAGCAGCAAACTGGTCAGGACTACCC
>NW_009614154.1:0-1145 GCF_000690535.1 Cariama cristata | reverse complement strand
ATTCCTGCCTTGTAAGAAACGGGCAATGTGACCTACAATGACGTCTGTAAAATCGCAGCTACTTCGCAGCATTGTGATTTGTCAAAAAAATGATAAAATGGAAGTTAAAAGTCATAGAGAAGGAAAGGGCATTTTCTTTCTCTCCCCTGAGTTGCAAAGGATGACTGAGAAAAACTGCAATTTAAAAAAAAAAACATTTGAGAACAAGAATAAAAGATTAATTTAAAACTTCTCAGAGGGTTTAGGCAGTCCCTTCTAGCAATGCCACCTGGTGAAGTGATCAGAGCCTTAGGAAAGGCTCAGCACTGTAATTTTCCCTCAGCAGCCAAAGTCTACTGCAGGCTAGAGGAGGACATGAGAAACTAGAACAGTAATATCCCTTACCACAAACTGTGAATTTCTAAGATTTTTGATTTAAAGGTATTTACTCACCCTCCTATTCAAGGCCTATATGTTAAGAACAGTTTCTCCCTTGTGGAGAGGTTTGCATATTTAGGGGCAGGGTAAGACATAGGACGGTACTTCAGCACTGCTCCCATCACTCATGGGGCCAACCAGCAAGCAGAGCAATTTAATTCATGTTACAGTCCTACAAGTTAAGTGATCACCACAAATATGTAACGCAGGAAGCGCCGACACCCATGTTCGGGCAACCCTAAGCAGAAAATACTTTGTCTCTGACCTATTTAAAGTAATCCCTTCTCATAGATAACTCATAGCTCTTATTCTTCCAAGTCTCCGCCTTTGCAGCCCTCGGCCAGCTATCAGGCCAGTCAATTCTGGGCATCGTCAACCAGGGCATTAGCAGGTGCTGAGTCGATCCCACTGTAACAGAGTTCCAGCCTCTAATTCCACCCATTCCCAATACGTAAGAGCAAAGATCATTTTATAACACTGAAATAAGAGGTGCTATTTTAATTTGATACCCCTCGAAACTTACCACGTGCTACAATTTGTCTTTCGGTTAGTATTGTTCCAATAGTTCACTTTTCTGGGGAAAACAGTGCCTGGCAAAACAAAGCGTTTATTAAAAGGCAGGTTGTATTTTTACTTTATTTACTTCCTTTATGACGGTTGCACAACAAGGCCAAAGTGCGGCTCCCTACTGTAAGGCCGGCGCCCAGCAAGGCATGCCCACCGCGCAC
>NW_009614153.1:460-797 GCF_000690535.1 Cariama cristata | reverse complement strand
CCGTGGGCCCACAGCCCCCCCGGGTGCAGCATGTCCAGGTCAGCGCTGTCAAAGCCTCCTATGACCCAGCCTCAGAGGAGCTCCGCTTCCAGCTCCACGCCTCGCTTGATGAGGGTAACGAGGGGATTCCCAAGGATGGGGATGGAGACGCTGGGATCCCTTGTCGGTCCTGGGTGGCTGTGAGGGGGCAAAGGTCGCATCCCTGCAGTGACTTGTCCCTTCTCATCGTCTCTGCTTGATTCCCAGGGGCTGATGGAGACCAGTGCCCACCGGGATTCATCCTGGGCCCTGGGCAGCCGTACTGCATTGGTACGGACCCTTCTCAAGGGGGGCATGA
>NW_009614153.1:0-210 GCF_000690535.1 Cariama cristata | reverse complement strand
CCTCCAGCCTCAGTTTCCCCATCCAGCTGCAACTCCCCATCTCTTTCCTCCACTAGATGTAAACGAGTGCCTGCGGTTTCCTCCACCGTGTGCCTTTGAGTGCCGCAACCTGCGAGGCTCCTACGAGTGCCTGTGCCCCCCCGGCAGGACCCTGCTGCCAGGCGGAGAGTGTGGTGCAGCAGGGGCGGATGGAGGGGGCACAATGGGCAG
>NW_009614152.1:241-17736 GCF_000690535.1 Cariama cristata | reverse complement strand
TGAATTCCCCGCAGCAGAGCAGCGGTGGCATGTCCCGAGCCCGGGAGCGGCCTCCATGCCCACTGCGGAGCCCCTTCGCCTCCCGCTTCGCGTCCCCCCTGCACATTTGACTAGATCCGGCAGCTGCTGTGAAAGACGCGAGGGTACAGCTTATTTTGCGGTCTCTTGCATTGTTCCTAAAGAAGGCTCTTTTCCAGTTCACGTGGACCAGGATCACTTCTACTTCGACATCAGCGCGATGGAGAAGGGCGAGCAGATGCTGAAAGCCGAGTTCAGGGTCTTCAAGCTGAAAAGGACACATGTGTCTGGAAGGTCTGATGTGAAACACTTTTGCAAAGTAAGTGGGGAAATAATCTGTAAGTTAAACACTTGTGCTTTCATTGTTAGTAATACTGAAAATGAGGAGTGCAACCACTTACCGCATAAACTTGCTTTGTTTTTATTTGATTGTCATCCTCGCTTTTTCTTTGCCTCCAGCATGCAAAGAAGTAGACGCAGGTAGTACTTTGGCAGTATGCTGTCCTTTACGTGCTATGGCAGTGTGCTCTCCCTAAAGATCAGACCGATCTCAAGCTATACCATGCTGTTCTGGGCTTTGAGATGTTTTGAAATTCGAATCAAAATCTATCTGATTGAGCTACTCTAAAAAAAATAATAGCAATCAGGGATTTGTAGGAAAATAGGGTAGGTGAGGACTCTGACATTGAGTGTATCTTTTCCTTCGGGAAAAGGCAGGATTGGACTTTTTGCAAACCTGGAGAAAAAAATGTGGAGGAGCAAATACTTTCATGGTATCGGGTATTCAAAATAGAAAGAAAAGAGATGGTCGGAATATTTTTCTGTAGTATCAAACAGTCCAGTATCCTGCCTCTGAACATACCTAGAAGTTAGATGTATGTAGTGATACTTGTTTTTTCTGTTAAACTGTCCAAAAACTAGTTTTTGCCTGGTTTAGGATGATAGTACATATTTACAGCTATGATGTGGCAGAAATATGCATAATCTTCATCCTTCTTGTTTTGCTGGAAGAACAATTGTTTTTCATTTCTCACTGTTTTGTTGTATTGTTCTCATCAAGGTGGAAGTGTATGAGATCTTGGAGAGTGGAAGTAAACCACAAAAAAAACATCTCATTGCATCAAGATTATTGTCCTTGTATACAGAAGGCTGGGAAGTATTCAACGTCACACAGACAGTAAGCAGAGAATTCTGACTTAATTTTAATTCTAAATCTCTTAGATGACAGTCAGCTCATCAATCCAGCATTGCCTTTATGCTGGGTTTTGTGGTCAGTTCAAGCTGAAGGACAGCAGAGAGGGAGAAGCTTTCTCTCTACACTTAAAAGTACACCTGGTGCTACCTGAATTAAGGGAGGAGCGTTTATATACTGCTAGCAGCGCTGACATGAGAATTGAATAACCCAAATGGAGTCGATAGGAGGGACATCAGGTCAAGTATGTCATTCTGATTAAAACATGTTAGTCCTTAGGCTGCCAAAGGAGATGGCACTGATTGTGTGCTAAGAGTATGTTTTAATTTCTTCTTTTTATTCTGGTGACGTTACTGTAGAGCAGCGTGCTTTAACATTGTGTTTCTGAAATTTACCATGGTTGAATTGTTTTTTGTTTAACTTCCTCTGTAGATTCTTTATTTGTTAGTTTCAAGATTTGTTTTGTAGATATCCTTGAACTATAACGGTATGTGAATGCCTTTCTATAGCAAAAAAACAAATGTGGTTTAAAACATGAAATTTCTTGGATTTAAATCTGTACTTGGACAGTGTTTTCATTGCCTAAGCTTTATGATCAGACTGAACAGCATGCTTGGATGATTGGTTGAGTTGCATCTTAAGTCATGATAGCACTGCTTGAGAATGGCCTGGCCTTATCTATTAGTCTGTAATTATAACAATTAGATGAAGTAAATTTGCTTGATTACAAGTTAATCTCTTCAAATGCCATGTTTGTTAGATTTAAATGAGTTTTAATGGTATGGAAAGTCTGGAGAGTTCATATTATTCTTTTATTAAGATTGCTATGAAAAATAAATTCCTGGCTAAAGTCAGAGAGGATTTATTTTAATGTTAATTTTAACTCCTAGACTCATCTATTCACTAGTAAATTCTCTGAAATTAATTATCTTCCTGTAAACGTAGCTTTGGGGAATGCATATGGTATTTTGTATTTTTTAATGTCTAATTACTGGTTTAAATATTAAACTCAATTGAGTCTCAGCTATACAGTTACCTCACTTCTCTCATGGTATATGTTCTTACATTCTCATAGCTTGTTGCCTGTTCCCTTTTTCCTAATATAAACATTGCTTAATCATAATGCTGTAATAAGAATATTGAAACAATATTTTTTAATTTCCTTGTCATTACCAGGTTTCCAAGTGGGTTGGAAACAGCAGCTCCAACCATGGCTTTTTGATAACTACAACACGTGTCTTCAACAATAGAATTGAGCACAACCTGGTTAAGTTTGCTAAGAGCCAGGGTGCTTTGCAGGAGAGTAGAAATGCTCTCCTTGTCCTCTTCACCAACAGTAACAAACGGAGGTCTTCCAGCTTTGTACCCTCTTCCACAAGTAAGTTCACACGAGAGCAGCAGCTCTGTTTTAGAATATGAACTCCCTGTTCATCTTCTGTTACCTTCTGCTGCCTCATGTATACCTAATCTCAGTATTGACTTTCAGTGTTGAACAGTTTCGAAGTTCAGCTTTGTCACTGATCAGAGTTTGGTTTGATAGTTCTTGTAAGTAGGTCACCCAGCATCTTAAATTGCCTTTCCCCTCAGAAAAACTGTGTTTGCAGGAAATATTTATAAAGCCTAGGGGGAATCTGGTTTATTTTGTTTGTAAAGGGGTGGGAGGGGTTTTTTTGTTGGTTTTGTTTTGGGTTTTTTTAAATTACTACTTGTATTATTTTTGTGGTGGTGAAGTTTGCATGAAAATTGTAGGTTAGATTTAGGCTAAAAAAAACTCAGTGACTTGGAAAACTTTGTGAAAATGCTAGTAAAGCAACTGTAAGTGGAGTTATTAAGTGCCGTTTTCAAGAGAGGAAGTGGTTGTTAAATAAGCAATTTAAACCTCTCTGTCCTTGGCTTGGTTTTTAAGCACCTATTTAACTTCAGTGACTAATTAGCATTGTAACTAAAGGCTGCTTTCATCAGAGACAACGCCCTCATCCCTTAAATTACGAAATATAGTGTCTTATCTTTCCCACTGTCTTCCAGTAAAACCAACTGAGGCTGGATTTTAGAGCCTGATGAATGCAAAGAGCAAAAGCTGGGAGGAGGGGCAAAAATTACTTTGGTTTGGGTTTGCAGGGTTTTCTGGTAAATGATTGCATCTGCAAATTAGAAACTAGGTAGGACTTGCATCAATATGAAGAAGTAGGTGGTGAAATTGATTAAAAACAAAAATGAGGCTGACCTGTTTATTTTTGTTTTCCAAAGAAAATTTTTATTGTGAAATCCTGGATCCCAATTTAATGAGCATCATGCTCTGTATGGGATACTGTGCCAGGATTGAGAAATTGATATCCATTTCTCAATGAAGAAGACCTGCCTGTTGTTTGTGGTCAGCGAATCTGCGCAGATTGTTCTACTACCAGCCTGTGTATCAGTGGTTTTCGCCCTCTGTATGTGGATCTTGAGGTCTCCATGGGCATCTGTCAAGGCTTTTCAGAAGATACTTTAAGAAAGCAAACCTGTTGTCAGTAAGCTTCGTTCTCTCACAGAGTTCCATAAACCTGGTGGTAATTTTTTTCAGATCCAAAAATTGAAAAATATTTTTTAAGATAATACTTTACAGGAACACGCTCTGCTTTGCAAGTGTATGGGTAGAGTTCCTGGGAGGAGAATACTGGAGAGAGAAAAAGGCTGTGATCTCCACCCTGTTAGCACTGCTCAGCATGCTTTGTGTTGTAGGAGTGGCCACGTAAAGACTGCTAATACCATTCTGACCAGATTGAGCCCTGAAAAGGGCCTGTGGAGTTCACAAAATGTATTTTTAGTATATCATTGAGCTTTTCCTTTATATTTCTGCTGAGTTGGGGCCTTTCAGGCCGCAAAGTGAAACACAACATTTGGCAGTTTTTGAAATATGGCTGAAATGGCAATTGAATACACACTCCTTCTGGTACTTTCACAGTTTAAGTGTCATTAAAATCTACTCTGAAGACTTTAATTTAGGTTTATGGAACAGACTTTAATGCAGAATACTGTACTTAGGTGTTGAATTTCTTTTGAGAAAGTTTAACATGCAGCTTCCTTTCAGAAGTGGAGATGAACCCTGCCAAAAATGATGCTTCACGCGTGCCTCGTGAAACTCAAATCATCGAAATCAGCAATGCAGGCATGAGCAGAAGACCTCGGGCCGCTGCAGTCCCTTCTGCCAAAAACCAGGTAACAGCATGCCATCGAAGGGAACTCTATGTTGACTTCCGTGCTATTGGCTGGTCAGGATGGATTATTTACCCAAGTGGATACAATGCATTTTATTGCAGAGGATCCTGTCTCTTCCCCTTGGGGGAAAGTCTAAATGCAACAAACCATGCTACAGTTCAGTCCATAGTCCATACACTGAAACTGTCTCAAGATATCAGCACGCCCTGCTGTGTGCCAGATGAATTGAAATCCCTCAATCTTCTCTACTTTGATGACAAAGAGAATGTAGTCCTTAAAAATTACAAAGACATGGTGGCAACAAGGTGTGGTTGTCATTAGCAGGACCTTTTTTTGTCTGCATTTGGCATGCACCTGGATTCAGTTCCCCATTTGCCACTGAAGATACCAAGGGAGATGGCATTTCAGTTTACAGGGCAGGAGAACCAGAAACTCAGCTGTGCTTCAGATCCTTCTGCCCTCACTGTGGCTTTGTGGAAAGGTGTTTAAGGCTGGCTTTTGAAGTCCTGCGTGCTTCTGGAGAGTATGGTGACTTGCATGGAGAGCTCTTTTGAGTGTACACTGGAGTAAACCATTAAAAACAGGAACTTTCTGTGTGAAGGAGTTGAAATGCATTAAGTTGAGTGTTCAAGTTAAGGTCTTGTTGTGTATATTGAGGCTCAGAATTTCCTATGATTTAACAGGCATGGTATCCTGCTTCAATCCAGGACAGGGTGCTGGTCTCTTAGTAACAGAGACTTACTCAGTTTTTGACTGCATGATCTAGTGGGGATGTATACTCCTACATAGAGCTTTCAGGATAAGTGTTTGCCCAGAGCTAATCTCAGAGGCCACTACCATCTGCAGCTCGTGCATCACCCAGAGATGCACTTGTTCCCCTTCTTCTTTATGAGGCTCTACCAAATGCAGAGACCTCTTTGTAAGTCCCTCTGGGACTTGCTAGCCAGTCTGAGGGAAGAGATGGGTCAGTATTTGTTTGTGAATCAGCAAACTTGGCTTCCAGCTCAGGGCCGCACCTCTATATGAGGAAGAGTCAGCCAGTCCCGCTCTTTGTAAAATCATTCTCTTCCACCATGGTGTGCTGTGCCTGCTAGACTGTGTGGCAGCAGAGATTGCTTTTGTGTATTTATACAGTGGCTGTGCCGTGGGATCCTAAGCTTGGGTCAGAATCCCCATAGTTTAGCAGGAGGACAGACCACCACTAAGCTTTGGAGGTCTGAGAACATGCTGGATGCTGGCCTGGTCCTGTATCTGAGGCAAGTTTGATGGAAAGTACTCACTAATTCCCTTGCATTCTTCCTTGAAGAATAGGACATAGACTTGGAAGGGCCGCCCTGAGGTCTTTCAGTCTTGCTGCAATTAAATGCAGGTAGCCAGACCATTGCAGTTCCTCAGTCAACTCATTGAGTTGTAGCTTAAGCCTAGTTAGGTTTCTTGTCTCCATTAATCCTTGAAGGAGGCTGGCTTCTCACAGAACGTGACATCTCCTGTGGGTAGAAACTTCATGGAGAATTTTTTTACTCCAATGCGATTAAAAAAAAAAAAAGAAAAATTATTTATGTAAATGTTTTTCTTTCTGTAAATACTGATGCCTGTAATAAATTTATTTAAAACCCAAACACTTGGAGTATATTAACTTAAGCTGTAATATAAAATGTTAATTTTCAAATAAATGTAATGTAACATTGGTCTCGTTTTTTGTGTTGTATTTGAACCTCCTTCCTACAGTCATGAATCAAACGCTTTTCCAGAAGAAAGGACATTCCCAGTGGCTTCAGTGGGTGCTGTATCCAGTCTTCTGGCTCCATGTCAAGGAGTATAGTGGATAAGCAGAACAGATGTGTTTCTCTTCAGGGAGGATCCAGTAATTATTCCTGAAGTGAAACTCACATTGAAGCTTCCTGTAACTCTCACTTGAGTTAGGCATAGAGATTAAAGCCCTTCAGGTTGGTCACATGTGGTGCTTGTAACAAAGCCTGTCTCTTGAAGGTCCTGAACTTAATATACCTGAGATGGTTTCAATTTTCTTGGTGTGTAAGGCCTTATTTTCATGCATGTTTGTAATATCTTGGGATGCCTTCATTAAAATGTCACTAAGTTAGAAAGCCAGGACAAAAGAAATACTATTATTCACAGATGCAATATATGGATGAGAAGTCTGTGCCCTATATGTGTAGGGCAGGCATGTTGCTTATCAGAACTACAGCCTAGAGTGGGTGGAGTAGAGGAGCCTAAGACGAGGATTTAGAAAGAAAGGGTGGCATGCATGGATCAGTGTGGATGGAAGGGTTTTCCCCTGCCTAGTTGTTTCTTTGGAAGGCTGCAGAGGCTGTGGTAAGGACCAGCAGAGCTGGGAGACTCCAATGTCAGAACAGCTCCAAGAGCAGGTCTTGCTGCTGGGAGCAGCAGTTCAGGCAAAGGACTTGGTGCTCAGTCCAGGCTGGAACAGGCAGTGGAGCATTCAGGAAGCTTGTTTCTGTTAGGGACAAAAGGCTTGGTTCCCCCAAGCCAGGGAAACAGGCTGTGATAGGGCTCTTGTATTTCCATCCAGCAGACCACGTGTTGAACTGGTGGTGTGTAAGCTATATGGTGCAGGCACAGGGACTCCAGTATGACTGAATGTTTCAAACCTGCTGTATGTGCCCAGCATGGCAGAACAAAAGTGTTCATCCTTTCTGCACAACAGCCCATCATCATTGCCGTGCTGACCACACTGCCTTGTGTTCAGAATTCCCAGACAAATGACGAAAATCTTCCTCTGCCTACGTAAAACTTCTGTGTAGGGGAGAAAGGAAAAAAAAAGAAGGGTTTTGGTCTTGGTATATGGTTACCCTGGTAAAGTGGAAGATAAATTTCTTAGCAGGGTGGTGCTAACACTCGCATTGTGCATGCCCGTCCATTCAATTCAGTGCCGTTGGCAAATGGACCTTGAAAAGCGTGAAGGGTCATAATCCCACTTTACTGGTTTATTTCCCTGGCTACTGTTTTGTACTTTCCCCTTTTCACTGCAGAAATATCCGTGGTGTTTTAAGTCTGTAGCAACCACACCTTGGGAGTGGGAAAATGTAGATACTGTGAGAGTCTGGCCAAGGTCATTTCTGAATGGTGACTTCAGCTAATGTTATCTATGCTTCTTTTGGTAGGGGCCCTAAGAACCGAAGCCAGAAGTTTTCACTGCCAAATAACGCTGGGAGAAGGACTGCATTTGGAACAGGCTGGCTGAGGCAGGTTCTGCATCCAACACACTCCCGTCTTCTGTCCATGACATGACAAATGCTTCTAGCACCATCAGCTGTGTATCAGCTGCATACTTCACTGCTCAACTCAGAGAGTTGTCCATTTTTTCCAGGGTATCTTAATGGGTTTCTTCTTGGTTCAGATGCCAGGAAAAAAAAAAAAGGAAAATTTTCTGTTGAAAAGCAAGTATGATTAATAAATAAATGATGGGCACACTGAATATTAGCTAACATACTGCTGCCCTACAATAGGTGAAATATGCACAGTCAAGCTAGGAGCACTCAGTAGTTTTGCACACAGTAAATTATTTTTTTCTGCGCCACTCAACATAGTCTCATTATGCCCCATTAAACCCTGATAATTAAAACAAAATATATTGGAATTGTTTATCCTGGACTTTGTAAGGAAATGAGGTTCATAATAATGCCAAGGGAAAAAATTTACACTACACCAGAACTTGTAATTGGAATAACAGTTAAGCACAAGTATGGGGTTTTTTTGGGTTTTTTTTTGTTTTGTTTTTGTTTTTTTTTTTTTAAGAATAAAGGTACATTTTATTGTTATTCATTAACCGAAATAACTAAGAATTCCAAAATAAGAAATGCTACACTTTGGAGTCTTGGTTTAATCAGAGCATCATATGTTTAGGTGGCATGCCAAAAAGCAACAGCTAGGGTTTTGGAGGCAATAGGGGTAGTCTTCTTCATGGACAGTCTGGAAAAGGATTGGTGACTCAGATTATGCATTGTTCTACCGTGTTGCATCACAACAGCAGCAAGAGAAACCAAGGCTGATAGCAAACCCCGTTGTGAGAAACACTGCCAAGACCAACAAGGTCACACCTCGCCCTGAAGATCTCTCCTTGTAAAAAGCAGAAACAAAAAGGAATGACTGCAGATTTTATATGCAGAATGCCACCAAGAGCATCGACACCCCACAGACTGAAATTGGGAAGTACACAGAGGAAAAGCCCCACGTTGAAGGACTGAGAGCCTTGCAGCCTCTCTCCCCTGCCTCCAGCAACAAGCCTCACGGAGGGCACAGCTACAGCAGGCGTGAGGCTGTCTGAGCTGGTTCAGGTTGTGGCTGGAAGCAGCGTGCCTTGTTGCCCATTCACCCTGGTGCATCTGTACCACCCTCAGCGCTCAGCTCTGCAACTCAAGGTCTGCTGGCTTGGATCTTTGACAGCCCATGGGTCTCTGCATCCTCTGCATAGCTTGGGATCAGTGTGATTCTCCTCTGGTAAATAACACACCTTGCATTTTATACCCACAGGCAGATGGAAAGCAGGATTTCAGAGGCGGAAAGACTCGGACAATCCAACCCCATGGTAAAGATGTAGGGTTATGCTCAACCCCATGATAAAGAGTTTGGCCTGGGTTTGGAACTAAAGAGGCCCAGGTATGTGAGGTATGTGCAGTCACACTCGTTATTGCATAAGGTGTGGAGAGCACTAAACCTGGCCCCGACAATGCTGTAGTGGGATGGTAGTAGGATCTGAGTATGTTGTGGGGGAGAGCTAATGGTAAAAAGCGCAAATGTGCAAGAGATTCCATGGTCTCCTGTTTGTAGAAATGTTTAAGGCATTTCTGTGGTGCACCTGTCATGAGATACAGGTGACAGGAAGGCGCTTCTTGGCACTGAAGCAGTGGGTGGGATATGCTGGGGATGTCCTGGGGCAGGTAAGGCAGAAGGGATGGACTTGGGGAAATTGGTTTGGGATGGTTTCCTTTGTGAGGGGGGAGATAACTCAAATGTTCCTGCCCTGAAGAAGCTGGAGCACAGCAGTGCTGTAAGCAGCTGAAAAGCCTCTGCTCTATTCTGTTTGCTCTGCAGGCTTGAAAATGACGTTCAGCATGGGGCATCCAGTTAGGAATGCTCTGAGTTGTTTCCAGACTGCCTGGGGTAGTTCCTATGCTTCCTGTTCTCCGTGTAGGAAATGGGGCATTTATGTGCTTTACTTGAAAGACCCATGGAGGATAGCATTTGATTCATAGCCCTGGAGCTTGTCTCCTGAAAAGAGAGGAGAGAAGCTGGGTGCCTATCATAAGTTCAGGGCTTTCCTGCAGATACCGAACCCTCCAGATTGTCTACAGTTCCTTTAAGATCACACATGCAACTATATACAGGCAAATGTGAGTTCTTTCTTATGTACACCCATGGGCACATGCATTCATGTTCAGAGACAGCCTCCCTCCTGGTTCATCCCAAAGGATGGTGCTACTTACCCGTAACTGAGGTGGAGTGCTCAGGGCTAATTTGAGAACATTGCCACATCCAGAGAGTGCATTTCAATGGCTTTGTGCAAAAGTATGTCACACCTAGGCCATTTCTCCCCTTCTGGCGTTGAGTGTAGCTCACCTCCAAGGAGAGTAGTTAGCAGGTATGAATTGACCTTTGGTGAATGAGACAATTGTGCCTTAAAGCAACTAATTAAATGTTTTCTTTCTTCCTACTGGGTTTATTGCCAGAAGCCATTTACAGAATAAGAAAGACTGCTGACTTTCCGTTCTCACAAGGTTGTGTGCAGCTATAGATTCATGCAGATACTAACTGCCCTAATTCAGAGCAAGATCACAACCTGTCTTGGTTCTGGAAAACAAAAGCTGTAACTTTTGCCTGTAAGTAGGAAAATGACCTGTTACTGAGAACTGATTGGCCTTTAACTGAAACCATGATTTGGTGATGCTGTAAATCCAGGCCTCATGACACAAAGTGGCATTATGGCATAAATCCCAGTACAAAAATTTTGCTTGGTTAACTGTCAGGTTAAACAGAGTTGCCAGGCAGCATAAAACCCGTGTCTGTACTTAAAAATCAGTATAGACTCTGTACTGTGATCCACATAGGAATCAACAGATTGTCCATGTCAAATTTTCTGCTGAATGTGCTGAGCCAGTGTTGGTGGCCAGGGAACAGTGTCCTCAAAAGCCATAGACAAAAACCCATAAATATAATTTCCCCAAAACATGTCTAAAATTCCCTGGGGTTAAATCAAGCTAAGCATTGGGCCAGCTTTCCCGACAGTGAAAAGGCCAAAGTGCTGCTGGGAATAAATGATCACAATTGTCAGAATAAGCAGTGAATTCTGAGTCTCCACTGCTGCTTCTGGGATTCCCATTTTACTGCTGGAATCTAGGCTGTAAGTGGAAGGTGTCAAGTTTTTAGTGATTCAAAATCAGAATTTGAATAGATAATGTTGCAAGAAAAAGAATTGAGCAATAGGAGTTAAAACTCTGATTTCTTGACTGGAGAGACAGACATGCTGTTAGAGCTAAGACATCATCTCTGTTTAAAAAAGCCAACCATAGTAAGCATATTAGATAATCCACTCAATATCTAACTTAACCAGATCAACCATCTTCTGAGAATCGTTTCAGTTTATTTAGTAAGTTTTATGCTTTCTGTACCACAAAAAGAAGAGGAATGGAAGAAGTGATTTAGTTTGCTATTTGTAAAATACTCCTGCGCTTGATTTATCAAAACTACTCAAGAATAGAATCACAGAAAAAATTAGGCTGGAAAGGGCCTCTAGATATCATCTTTGTCCAACTTTCTGCTCAAAGCACAGCTGACTTCCAAGTCAGAGCAAGGTGCTCAGGACCCTATCCAGCTGAGTTACGTGTATCTCAAAAGATGGAGATCTGACAATGTCTCTTGGCCCCTGTCCCAGTACACACTCTCAGAGTATTTCCCTTGACCTCATGACTATGCACTTGCTAATGCAATCCAAAAGGGGGTTAGGGGTTAGCCTTCAGCACTGCATAGGTGTACCAAGGGCATATGATCAAGTCCTTATCAGCAAGGATCCCTGGATAACCTAAGGAGTCAGCCCCTGGCCTGTGCCAATATATGGGGTTGTTCTCTCCCAGGAGCAAGACTTTGCATTTGATGAGCTCCACATAGTTCTTGTTGCTTCCTATCCTGAATAACTTTCCATTTCCTAAATGTGGTATTTAGTTTTAGCACTGGATTTTGACAGAGTTTTTCTGCTGCTTCTGTCACAAAGATTTTGTCTCGATAAAAAAAAAAATTCAAAATTTCACATTTATTTGAAGATTATGACAATGCAAAAGCATTTCTAAATTCTCCAGTATTTCTCTGGAAATTCACAGTTCCTCAGTGAACCCGTTTATGTTTACATGTTACCCTGGAAAGTTCACACAGGTTGGCTCAATAATTGCATAGATTAAAAAATGAAAATAGTTGATTTATTTTCATATGGTATTGTAAAACTATGCAAAACTGCTTTCTAGTTTTCTGGTGGAAAATGAGTCAGCAAGTAACTAACATATATTTATCATTTCTGAGATGTCTTGAGACTTCCTAGTATTGTTTCTTCTAGATTATAATAAACTCCTGTTTCCAAATATAATTTACAATTATTATTGCAGTAATAGTCTTTCTGATTCAGAAGGGTACATCATCACAGGTGCTGCATTTTCAGCCCTTGTTTTACAGACTCAAGTCCTGTTACTAACTGTAGCTAGTGACTTCTACCAAGATGAGGTTTTGACCTGGATGTTGGACTGCTGTTGGTGTGCATGGGCTGGCTGGTAGCTGAGACCTAGAGAAGATGGGGCTGGGATTCACTTCACCCAACTTCAGAATACAGACACCAACATGTGATCGAATTAATTCCACCCTTAGTGGCTTACCTGGAGTCCTACAAGAGCCTATTAGTCTTCAAGCTGGACCACAAGGCTAACTTTCCGCTGCCGGAACAGTGATGACAGGCAGTCACCAAGTGACATTTTTCAAACTGGCCTGGGAGCTTCGGGAGCCAAAAATGGCTGTACAGGTGGGTGGGAGTGGAAGAGGCTGCAGCACACGTGTCATTTCCAGCTGCCCACCAGCGCCTCTGCCGCCACGGCAGGTGTCCTGCGCTTGGGGTGGGTCCACGGCCACTAGAGTCACCAGCTGGCTCCTCATACTGGTTTATAAACGTGGCAGCTCAGAAGCTGTTTCAAAGGCAGCAGTCTTTGGTGAATGGACAGGACAAGACATGGTCACACACCAGGACACCAACTGCCTCCGTGGCTCAACACCTTTCAGCCTCACTGCTTTCCTGCAGTGGGTACCGCGCAGGAGTGGGCAGAAACATTTTTCCCCATTGCATGAGAATTTTCAGGGTCAAGCAGTCAAATCAGCTTTCAAATTTTTGCATGCCAAAAAGCTAAAAGAAAAATTTTATTAGTTTTATTCTAATTTCAACAACATAACTTTCTATTTGTAATTTGAAATTATTTTTGGGTTTTCTTCATTACAGATACCCTTTGGACATTTTGAAAACTTTTATTATTTTTAAAAAAATATCAAAAGGGCTTTTTTTCCTGTAAAGAGCTTCAGAGTTCAAAACTCAACATTTAATCTTTAAAAAGAAAATAATTAAAATATTCTGAACAGGTTCGTTCTCATTCTAGGCAACAAGAGATATGTGTTCTGAGACTTGTGATTGCAACTCAAATGCACATACAAAATGTGAATGTGAGCTTTAAAAGTGTAAATGTAACTTGCCCAGGGACAGGCTAAGAATATAAACCTGTTTTAAAAAAATTTAAAATGGTGTTTGAACATTGCAAACCCTAAATGAACTCCAGAGAATGCCAGCAGGGTTCTCTGCTCCCATCCAGCCAGGCAGCATAAACAAACTGATTAACAGCATGACCATGGCCATTCTCCTGTTGTTTCTTGGATGACAGCTCATGAATATATCACTTGCTTCTCAAGCAAGATCAACCTTAGGTACAAGAAGTCCATCAGCTGCACAGAGGTCTGTGCTCCTCAAGACCACCCAACCTTTCCTTCTTCACTACATGCTGTCAGGCGGTCAGCACTTTGTGGTAACCCCTGCATGCTGACTATCTCTCTACACAGAAGTCCACAAGGTAGATTATGCCTCTTACTTGATAGGTAAGTGACCTTGCAGGTTCGATGGTGGGTGATAGCCTGTACTTGTTCAAAGTCTTGTCTCCAGGCTTATTTCACCAAATGCTCCAAGGTGCCTGAGACAGTGATAGGACCTGTATTTTAAGGTAAGAAAATGGCACAGAGGGCATAGGAAAGGGTGGAAGGAGGACTTTGTGGTTCTGGTTTAAGAAAATATGTTGGGAAAGATAAAGTTTGTAAAGCTGGAGGTGAAAGGCTATAGGGATGATCTCTCAAGTTGAATTTTTTTAGAATGCTTTAGGACCCTGCCTCTAAATTTTGCATGACCTTGCACTGCCTTGTTCTTAAGCCCAAAGAATGGTGATTTCCTCCTTTCCTTCATTCATGTAATATTCAGTTTGTTTAAATGGTTCCATCTCACTCCCTGAATCAACAAATCTCTGAACATCAGTGAACACCATTACCAATGTTTCAGTAATGCCTTTCATTAGCACAGAGCATCCAGATCCTTGGATATAACTCCAGAGGGATTTGGAGGAAGAAAGGCATAGTCCTAGTTTCCCGTTGAATCAAATATTAAGAGGTGGAGCAGGAGTGGGCTTGAACTTGAGCATGGCTAGAAGGGTGGGCTGAAGGACTGAGGAGGTGTTACACATAAACTATGTCACCACCTGTCATGAGAAGAAGAAAAAGGGAGAAAGGGAGGTTTTAATCCTTTCTTTGTACTATTTCACAGAATAAGCACAAGGATTTGCCTTGTTGATACTAAGATAAAGATTTGGCTTTATGATACTTGGCGAAGAACAAGACCATGATGGCATCAAAATACCTATCCAGCTAGAATAAATATGATGTGGGACCATCTCTGTGCTCAGCTAGAGATCTGAGACAAGTTTATTCTGCCAGAAAGTCAATTACCCTGTCTTGTTAACACAAGGAGTTGCGAAGAAGTCAAGAAACCATGTCTCTGGAAAAGGTAAGCTGTTTTCAGGATTTCTAAAGTCCCAGACAATAGTCAACGTCTTTGAAAAGCAGGTCATTGTTTTAGTGGCTCTACATGGATCAGGAACCTAAAACTGGGCAGCTATTTTTGAGAATATTATATTGTTCCTAAATATGTTCTGTCAGAACAAAGGAGGAATAAACAATAGTACAACTGATGTATATTTCATGGATCAGTTCCTACAGACTTCCAAGCATCTGAAAAGTTCCAAATAAACTGGTAAGTCCATGGGAGAATAAGGACCACCCAAAGAAAGTGCAAACCTAAATCTGAGATATAATGAGTCTTTCGATTTTTAACTTTGACCTCCACAGCTTTCAAACTTCTAGTAGCTCTGGGTACCTTTTAGGCAATAGGGAATCACTTTTCTGCCTTAGACCAGGGTAAACAATGTCAATAATCATGTCATCCACATCTATGTAAGATCTATTCAGTTTTCAAAAACACTGGATTCTGGTAAACCAGAGCAGCTGCTTCTGGAAAAAACTTTTCTTCAAAGGCAAGGTCAAATGTTTAAAATGTTAACTTACATAGTCTGAGTTTACTGCTCTCTTCTGCTGTAGTTGTCCATTATGGACAACTTGAGTAAATCAATTAGTCTTTCTGTATCACATTTTCCTATCTTCAAGTAATGCTACTACATTTTCTCACTCTTACAGCTGCTCCCTTGGAAGTCTTTTCTCACAAATCTTTGTTAGAAGACTCATTTTAGTACGAAAGAGCACATCTGGGAAGAAACACCTTTATTTGACATCCCCACTAAAAACCCCAGACAATCCTCCTGAAAACCAGTATTGTTTTGCCTCAGCAAATCCTGGCATAGTCCCAGCCTGCACTCTGAGCAATTCAAACAGTAAGCAGTGTGGGGACCAGGCATAGGTTTGGTAAAGGCATAGCTCCGGGTAGAGAGCTGTTGCTATTGAATAAGGCTCCTAGCAGACTAATCCTCTGTCCCACTAGAGATGCTACAAAGTACCTTCTTGTTCTCCATGGAGAGAGAAGGCAAAGTATGTTTATGGACTGTCTTCTGCATGTTCATACAGTTCTGGCCATAGGACTGTAGTCCTGGCTGGTCTGAAACACATAGTTCTCAGACACAATACCATATGGCGGATGGGGGAGAAGATGCGTGTGTATCTACGTGAAGCTTGGTGTGACCTGAGTTGAATGAGTATAATGCTTGTGGGGACATAAACCCCAAGAGGTCATAGGATCAGGCCTGGCACACTGAATGACTTCTCAGTGGTATGTAATTTAAGCTAATATCCTTCTCATGCGCTTCCTCTGCCATGTCATAAAATTTCTGTCCAAATCCATTGGTTGCTCAGCCCTGGCCCAGGTTTCGATTAGAGACTTTCCTATTCTATCTTGCATGTTCCCATATCTACGGATCATGTAATTTCAGTCCAGACAGCAGCTCTCAAATGAGAAAAAAATATACCCAGTATATGCAGTCCCCATTAGATGGAGGGGGGGGGCGGGGAAAGCAAGCTTACTTTCATTGTAAGTGGGACCAGGAACTAAATGTTCAATTACCAGAATGCATTTGCTTTGTACATTTTAAACCTGCTGTAGCTAGTATAACCGGCACATGAAGTTGGGTCTAATTGCTGCTTTCCAGCTTGACCTAATTGATACTCTGATTTGCAGTCACCTATCTCTATGAGCCCATGTTTCATTACATTTTACCCTTGCTCCCGAAATCCTAAAATCCCCATGGGGAGAAATAGATTACAGCGATCCAGAGCTTTTGTGTGTGAACTGGCAATTCTTTCTCCCCTATAATTTTCTGCATCTATATGTGAACAATGAAAATACAGTAGGTTGACAAAGAGATGTATTAGTTACCCAAAAATATTTCTTATTTAGGCAAGCATAACTCCTTCTAACTCACTAGGAGTTTTACTTAAACTCTTAATGAAAACTGAAGTGGTGTAAAATCAGCTCAGAGATATTTTCATAACCTAATTGGGATGTTTATATTACAAAACTGTGTTATTCTCAGTCTTTGCTCACAATTACAAAGAAAAAGTTCTTTGATGAAGAATGTGTCAGTATTTTCCATGGAAAATGATTTAAAGAAAAGCTTTTGAAATATGGAAACCTCATGGTTTTAGCTTTAAATAAGCATTTCAGTCATCGTAAAAGAAACCCCTTTAATGTCTCCTGCAGCTTTGATTTCAAACACGTCACATTCTTCATTAAAGCAATCATTGTTAAAACAGAGGGACATAAAGCAACATAGGATTTATTCCTTCATTAAACTGATGATCCGTATATGAAGCCAATTAACATTATGAGTCTGGTGAACATCAAGTGTAAAGAGGTTACAGAAAATTAAAAGCAGTCACCTTGGTCTTTAGATAAAGAAAGAACACTTTTACATTATAAATTATAAGAGTGTCCAAGCGGGACAAATCGGCAAATTTGGTTAATTGGAAAATACATTTTACTGCACATGAATTAGGGTAAAATAACCTTTTAGCTGCTAGCCTTTTTTTTTTTGTGGTCAGGTATTGAGAATCATGGGAAAGGAAGTGTTTGGACATGGAAAGAAGGCAAGAGAGCCATTTCATCAAACTTGAGCCATTCAGACTTTCTTGAGTTTTACAAGTGATCCCCTCAGAGCTGAGCGCTCTCAAGGAAAGCGTCCATTCAGTGATTTTGCTCATCAGTTTTATTGTCATGGGAGGAAAATGGGAAAAGGTGTGTTTGTGTGTGCAGCACAGGAACAGTTCTGCTTTTGGACAAACACAATCAGCAAAACGTCTATCCAGAATTGTATTTACTTGGACTTTTCCTTACAGATCTAGTAACTAATACTGATGTAATAATAGTAACAGTAACAATAACAATTTAAAAAATGTATGTGAGAGAGACTTTAAGGACTTTGCACAAAAAGGGATTTTTTTGCTGAAATTGTAGCTCAACTTTGTGTGTTATTTCATGCTAAAGCTT
>NW_009614152.1:0-210 GCF_000690535.1 Cariama cristata | reverse complement strand
TTTTAGTGCTTGCCTTGGGTAGGTAGAGGAGAGGAACTGCCAGAGGAAAACTAGCCGTGATCCAAGGCAATTTATTGTCTGTTTGGGTTTTTCCTGTGGTCCCAGCTTCTCAGGAAAGTGTCTACAGAAGGGGGACACGGAGAGACTCAGAAATAGCCCTGACAACAGCCTTCCCCCGGGGAAAGGACTAACTCCACGCTACACCCTCGC
>NW_009614151.1:1009-3338 GCF_000690535.1 Cariama cristata | reverse complement strand
TTATGCTATTTTGCTTAATTTCTTGTGCTACTGCTTAGCATCAAAAAAGCCTTTCTAAGTTTCATCATCCATCTATGCTGCTGAGCCCTGAAGGAGGTAGGATGAAGCCAGGGATATTTCTTTGTGAAAGAATGACATGTTGGTGGCATTTAAGCCAGAACAGAAGTAAATTAAACATCTAGATCATAAAAGTACCAGAGGATGTTTTAAAATAGGCTCTTTGCAGCAGTGCATTAGTTGACTGCACAGCTTTACTGTGTAATGAGCAATATATTAATTTATAATTAGTGTAATACAGTGAAGCTCAGCAAATAGCTCTGTGTGCTCTGGATAATTCATCAACAAAAGCAGCAGCTCTTAATGGTTTCCAAGGTTTGCCTGTCCCCTGTAATTGGGAAGTTCAGAATTTATTGTTATTTCTTTGAAGGGATAATTTGATTGCAACCACACATCTTTATGCCGTGTCTGTTCCTGCTGGAGTGCAGAAAGAAGCCTTTGGAGCGTTGCAGCTCGGGGTGCGTACGTGACCTTTCTGCAGGCTGATGTAGTCGGTGTGTCGCAGACCAGATGGCCTGGGCTTGGTGCAGGTTTCCTGCAGGCTTTTATCCTCGCCTCTCCCCGCTGCGGTGGGGCAGGTCAGCAGGCTGACCTCCTTGGGTCCCTTGGCTCTTCCCCCTCTGCTGCTACCAAAACTGCCTTACGTCTCTCTCATCACCCAGGGGAGCTTCGTGATAAATTCTGCTCTCAAAGTCTTTGTGAGTCTCCTGTTCTCATATAACATCACCTGACGGTAGAAATACAGAAGGACGATAACAAATGTGTGATAATAAGGCTAGCTGGAATTCATGGAGCCTTTGGGGATTTTCTTTTTCAGTTTGGAAGCTCAGACCCACATCCCAGAGGATGCAGGGACCTTGAGCGGGACTTGTCCCTGCCTGTGCGGCGGGTGCTCAGGCTCCCCGGAGAACCTCCCTCCTGTACCGCCGTATTGCCAGGCTGGGAATCTGCACTGAAATTCCCTGTTGTCACCAAAGTCTTCTGAAAAGGGAACAAAACCCTCAGAGCTGGGTTCTTGGTGCTGAGATGGCCTGGAGGCACCAGTGTCTCCTCAGAGGAAGGGGATAAATAAGCTTGAATCTTAATTCAGTGACCCCCTGAAAATGGGGTGTGACACATCTTCCCCAAGAGTAAAATGTCAGGAGTTCTGCTATTTCCAGCTTCAATAAAGTAATTTGTCTGCCTCTGCCTATTAGCAGCTGCAGATAAGTTGATCGCACCGAGGATTTAAAGTCTTTTGGCATGCCCATCTGCCTCGGCATAACCATCTAACCCAAGCCCTTGTTGTAAACCCTGAGGTTTTTTTCCTGAAAAAAAGCCAGTTGGTTATCTAGAGAGTCCAGAGGGGTTCCTGGTGTGCCAACAGCCATCCAGCCTAAGGGGAAATGATTTCTTAACATGGTAGCAGGAGTATTCATCACTAAGATTTTCTAGTGCAGCTCCCTTCCTTGCCAAACTTGTCTTGTTATGGATACTAAGAACTCTTTTAACTTGTGTTCGTGTTTTTGGTTTTTTTTTTTTTTCTTCCTCTCACAGTAAAATGGCTGTGACTCTTCAAGGAGCCTGTTAGAGAAGACAGCAATGCTGAAGGCTGCTGCTGGGCAGTCCAACAAGAAGTCTGAGGGGAAGAGGAATTCCTGTGTTTAATTCCAGGGGAGTGTAAATGAAATCAGTTTTACTGAAGTCTCAATTCTTCCTGCAGATTGAAATGCTGTGATCTGGAAAGCAGCAAGTTTGTATTTCTGTACCATTACATCAATAAAGAGCACAATTTTTTTGTAGGCTTCCTTATTGAATAATCTGGCCTAATTTAATTGGAATTTGGCTAGTGTGAAAGGTAGTTTTGATTGCATTTGCTCTTGATCATTTCCATTAAAACTTTGTGATCTGAAAAGTAATGCGTTTGTATTTACTTATCATAGCAATAGAGACCTGAATTGGCAGACTCTCTATCAAATTACCTGATGAATATAAACAGCAGATTTAATTTAGTTTCATATTGATTTTTGCCATTATTATTAAAACCCTCTGATGTGAAGAATGAGATGCTTGTATTTCCTTAATATCTTATTACTGGGGTTTGGGTTAATCTTGCAGAGCTTTTCCCTTTTCTTTTGAGCAACTAAGTCTAATTAACGGGAATTTAACATATGGCAATTTCGACTTTATAAAAGGGAGGGGAAAAAGAACCCAGTTTCCTTAGATAAAATAGCAAAGAAACCTGTTCTTATCATGGGCCTCCTAAAGCCCCTAGCTCCCTATGTGCATTTTG
>NW_009614151.1:335-979 GCF_000690535.1 Cariama cristata | reverse complement strand
CGAAGTCTTGGGTCCCCCAGGAGCTGGTAGGTCACCTCGGGATGTCTGCCTTCCAGCCTGGGCAGAGGGGTGGCTGTGCCAGGAGGGACCCTGCTTGGGGGAGGCTGCCTGGGGCAGCTCTGCTTTTACCAGCACTAGTTGGTTTTACTGATCTGAATTGGAGATGTTATAAATTGAGCCAAGATTAGAGGGACAAGTCTGGGCTTCTGCTGTGGATACACGAAGGGCAGAACCCTTCCCAGCGGGAGGACCTGTCTCTGCCCTGCATCCTTTCCTAGGGAAAAAAATGGAAGCCTCTGATGTGAGGTGGTGTGGAGGTGCTGAGAGGCTGCGGAAACCCGCTTGGATCAGCGGAGGGAAAAGGAGTCAGACGATGAGGCTTGTGAGCGGCACGGAGCGCTGGAGGAGCAGGAGCCAGGGCTCTGGGAAATAGGACAGGCTGAGACCCGGCACACACCAAAGCCAGAGGTGAGGGTGGTGGCGAGGGGCCCAGCTTTGTGGTGGCCTGGGATGTCCCTGGGTGCGCAGAGAGAGAGCTGCCGCTCCAGCCTTGCTCAGGGTCTAGGGGGCTTGTACAAAACTGAGGGCCGGTGGGTGCCTGGTGACGATGGCCTGAAAGTGGCACCTGGATGCGGCGTTCAGCA
>NW_009614151.1:0-269 GCF_000690535.1 Cariama cristata | reverse complement strand
GAAAATGGCTGGGAGATGTGCCAACTACCCACGTGTGGTTTGTCTGAACAGCTGCCATTGATCTGTAGCTCAGATTGGTCTCGGAAATCATTCAATGCTTCCAGCTGAGCGGCGGCTTGAAAGGTCCGGGAGTAAACTGTGAGCTGTCTTCAAAAAACAGAGGCTTTTATCAACACTCAAATGGTTTTGAGTAAAGCAAAGAAAACGGGCTATATGCAATTCCAGCCTCTCACCTCAGGCGTCCTGAGGCTGTGGGACTAAGACCTGGC
>NW_009614150.1:0-16391 GCF_000690535.1 Cariama cristata | reverse complement strand
TATCCTCATCCTAAATCCAAAACACAGCATTGTTCCAGCTACTAGGAGGAAAATTAGCTCTACCCCAGCCAAAACCAGGACACCTCTAAAATTGTTAGGATATTTTGTGGAAAGTCAAAAGCATGTTGAGAGATTGCTGCAAGCTAGTAAAAGGACGATGGAGGAGAAATTTTTAAAATGCTGTAAGAGTTACTTTTAAACTATGACCATCAGAAATTTATAAGGTTCTTAATGAGGCTTCATACTGAGCAGCACATTTTCTACTTAAGCTAAATGTAATATTTGTCAGAGAAAGCCATTTTCCTGTCTATTTGTATTCATTGCAATTATGTACGCCATGTCTTATGCTCTTGCATTATAAAGAGCTCCATTTTCCCCTAGGTATATCATCCACAACTGCGCTACAGGAAAAATAATTGATTCTCTCTCTAACTTCTTTTTATGAACTACAATCTTACAGATGCAGTTGGGTTTGTAACCAAACATATCATGCCGCACTGCAACAATGACAGTCAGGAAACAAGCTTAGAGTAACTTATGAAAAATCAAGATGTTTCCCTAGTGTTTCAGAAATAAGAATACACCTTTTGGTTCTCAAAAGTTGTCCAAAGTTCAACAATTTTTTTTTTTTCATTTTAGGCAAGTTCAAGAGTTTTGCAAACTTTGTAAACAGTCATTTTGCATTTATTAACTTGATATTCTTTAGGTAATTTTAACTACTTCACTGAAAACAGCTCCTAATGTTTTGAGGTGTAATTGCACAACAGTTGGCAGTTAATAAAGCACAGCAGTTTGCAAACTGAACCTCCTAACATCACATCCATATTTTTCTTCCTCTATGATGAATCATAGTTACGCTTCCCTTGGGAAGAGCAGTGGGTCTCCATCTTTCTCAGACAGACGTGTCAGTTTAAAAGGGGTGCATGGAAAACTCCCTCCTCATGCTCTTCAAAAAAGTGTATCTCAAGACAATAAAGTGTCTAAATCATTGCATTATTAATGACGTACTAAAAAGCCCTCTCTTTCCAAGTGGAATGCTCACTCTTTTAAACTTTTTACTCTGAAATTATCAGCAGCAATTTTAATGGTGCAGCTGACTATAAATGGAGGCAGGTTGCCTGTGGCAATGTCAGATGGGATCGCATCAGGCTGAAGACCCTGGCAGTAATCCGAGCTGACAGCTTCCCCCATTACTGCTTTTTCCTCACTGCTCTATCGGCACACGGCGTGATGCAGACAGACAGGCCATGCGCCGTGTGTGCAGTCGATGTATTGGCATTGTGTGCTGTGTGCATCAGTCCTGAGCTCACAGCATTTCTGTTGTGAAATTCTACAGATTTGGTAAATAAGTAACAGCCAGTAAAAAGATAATATTCTTGATAATGGGATTTAAATAACAAAGATGGTTGGGTTTTGTAGACCAGGAGTGGTTGTTCTTTAGCTATGCTATAATCTGACTTTCCAAGCATCTTCCCTCTAGAGCTAAACTGCTTTCAGGACCAATAACTTGTCAAATCATTAAACTGATGGACATTAGAGTAGCAAAACTTAGCCAGTAGCTTTAGAAACATGGAGTAATCTACAACAATTCTCCTTTTCAATGAGTTTCTGTGCTTTTGATGGACACCATTCCTGTTTGTGGCTCTCAGAAGCTGCAGCACTGATTTAACTGTACTGACTAAAAATAAGCCACACATCTACATCTCACTCAAATGTGCTTTTCTTTATATTTACTGAGTTTTTAATTTTTTTTCCACATGAGTCTCAAGTAATTTATCACCAGTGTTTATCTGCTTTGTTATCCTGAATGTTAAGGTACATGGATGTCTAGGAAACATCATGTTAATAGCAAAATAACACATTCAACTTTCCCATATTCAACTGCCACTTGATATTAACATCTATAATAAATTTAATGGTAAATATTAGATTCTGAATAAATATTTTCAGAAAAGGATGCTCTTCGTAATTTGAAGAGAAAATTATGGAAAGAAATGGGAAAAGTAATGCTTTATAAATACTGCCACAGCAAATTCTCCTCTTTCTTGTATATAACTCTATAGTCTCACAAGTCAAATGAAGCCAAAGCAACTAACTTCTGTTTTTTATAAAGAAGTAGTAGTATATGTGGTATATAATACACTGCAGTCCTTGCAGAAGAAGATTCTACCATTATATGAGAGATTTCTTAACAGTAATTACTTTAGATAACTTTTTTCTTTTCTCTTTTTTCTGCTTTTTATCTTCCTTCTTTTTTGCCTCCCCCCCTTTTTTTTTCTTGTGTTTTGTTTTATCTCATTTTTTTTTGGTCTCCCTTCCCCACTATTTCTAATCTCACTCCAGAATACAGGTTGGTCCCTGTGACTTATTTTTAAAGTCCATAGAAAGACATTCTAGAGCCATTGCAACACTTTGTGTATTGATGGAGTTATGCTAAGTGATGTTATCTGAAGTTCTGATCTCTTTCATTCTTAGGTTAAGTACTGAGTAAAGTGGTACTTAAGTACTAATAAAATAACTACTCTGTTTTTTTATGAAACTTTATTTAAAACTTGAACAAAATCTCTCTTCAGTATAGGCATTTATCCTGCAGTTTATCTCAGCAGGTTTGATAAATTGTCAGCACACTTTCCAAATAATAAGCATATTAGTGTTGTTATAAACGTTGTTACAAAGTCACTCTTAAAGCTCTGAGAACAAAAAGAGAGCCTAGATTGATAGAAAAGCTGGACATTAATCGTCGACTTACTGGACAAGTACTGTTAAATAGATATTTAGTGCTCTGTGAGATAAGGTGGCACAGAGGAGGTAGTCTCCCTTTGTAGCACAGAATCTGTACCCTTCATGTCATATTTTCAGAAGGGCATTTCTGTAAAACTTACTGTGAAGTGGGAAAGTCCCTTTTTGCTGGAATTGAGGCACAATCAAACAGTCAGGATTTATAATTAGAAGTTGATTTTTTAGATTTGTATGACTTAGAGCTCTGGCTAGCATATGCGTTATGATTGGCAACCTTAGCTAAAGAAACAAGATTAGAAAGGTCACAAAGTTATCCATCCTCTAACTCAAGATGATAAATCCAGGCAATGATTGAAGCAGAGAAGCAGATGGGCTGGAGAAGCTTATCTCATAGTTTGCTGTACTGTGCTTCCTATCTGGGGATACAGATAAGTTATAAATCATATGCAATAGAGTAAGTCTTCAGGTGATGTGAAAGTTATCTGTCTTGTTCTGCTTATGGCTACCAGAACTTCCAAGAAGTCTCAAAGTGTGGAAGTAATCTTTGTACTGCAAACTGCCAGGCATAGTGATGTCTAGCACACGGAAACTAGTGAAATCTGTTCCCCAGCCTTTTGCCCTGGGGTAACAAGCAAGAGCTCTTCCCAGGGGTTAGAGATCACCTTAACGTGCTATTTGGTGAGGGTCTAACACAAACATCTGGTTTGACCATTTTCTGAGTATGAAAATCAGTTGTGAAACAGGAAGCCTGACACAGAGCATCCGTATGGTCACATCTCTTCATCGAGCACAATGTTGCAGATAGTCAGGAGCGTGCCATGGTATTTCTTACATCCACTAGAAAGCCTGCTCCTCCCATCATGTCAGGACGTTGACCTTCACCAGTGGCTGGACCATTCAAAGAAGTTTGTGTGAGTTTGTGCTGCTTATTATTTGCAAGAAAGAAGGGCTGACTCTTGGCTTTGGCAGTAGATGAGCCTGCTTTTAGGTCCAGGAGTGCTAGTTTCTCTGCTGATGCTGCAGCACTTTCTGTGGCTCTTTTTAAAAAAAGTGGATTTGGAGCTGTGGTGATTTACTTAGTCTCGAGTAATGGGTCATCTCTGCTAGAAATGTATTACTGCTTACTGTTTTCTCGAGAAACAGTGAAACAGCATATGTGTGTTTACATGATATTGAGTAAAATTGATTACAGCTAAGAATGTCCTGCTCAGTTATGAGAAGTGTTGGTCTTAGCTCACTAGGATAAAGATGGGCACATTTATATGGCAGGCACAGACAGCTCTAGGGAGAGAGAAGGGTCAGAAGGGGAAGAAATGCGGCTCTTAAAAGATGAATATTTTATCTATTTTACCTAAATTGTACTTTAGCCAAAAGCCCAGACAACAAAATAGAAAAGGGAGAAGCACCTCTCTGAAAATAAAAGGCTTTCAGTTCCCTAAAACTTCATTTATTATGGGCTTGAGAAGCAGCTGAAATAAGAAAATGCTTGAATGGTCATGCTAGGAAACATAAAGCAGGAAAGTAATTTTTCACTTACTGATTCCATTTTGGTTGCCGTCCTTTCTCCTCTGTCACATTAACTTCTCAAGGGCTCAGGCCAGGAGACCTTTTCCCTGGCACAGGGCCTCTCCCAACCCTCTTCGCCCTATAGGCATGGCTACAATACAGATAAGACCCAAATCCACCTGGTTTCTGCACTTCAGAGAGGAGTGAATAGCTCTTGGAGAAGTACAGTGTGCTGGAGAGGCAATGCTGAGAGCAGGCATGTCTGAGGCTCACACGGAGAGTGTGGCTCTTGTAATTAACAATGATTCCAGACATTTCTCCCTGTCTTTAAAGGTGCTTTTTCTTTTGATGTTTCCTGAGTTATCTGAACCTCCTTCTGCCATAGTCATTTACAGATTTATTTTTTTTTTTAATCCAAAGATGTTTTTTTTTTTTAATGTCTTCTGTCAAGCCAACTTTTCTTAATTCACTGTGTCAACTGGGATATTTACTGTTAATATCAGAGGGAAATGTGGGCAGCTGGATTATTAGTGCCTAGGTAAGTCAAGGTGGTATCATTTAAAAAGAGAAAAGAACCATCTCAAATGGCATCCATAGATCTCAGCACAGTCACAGCTTTTTATAGGAAAATAAACAATGGTTAAAGTACATATCATCAGAAGGATAAAGGTTAAACATATTTGTGATTTCCATTTTAACATCTTTCCTGTTCATTAATGTGCATTTGAAGAAGGAAAATGCATACAATGCTTATTTATTTACGTGTGTGTGGGTGAAAAGTATTTGCAGTGTGTTGAGTCCTGGCCAGGCATAACAGCACTTGCACTTGTCTCCTGAACCTACTCCTGCCCCTTAAATGAGTGATTTTCACCCTCCTAATTCTCAGGAGAAAAAAAGCTATATGAAGCAAAGTGGGTGGTGGTTTTTTTGCTTTCTTGACTTGACTTGACTTGAAAAAGAGGTGTAATTTGATTGCACTGCGATCAGAAGGGTATCTTTCTGTTGACTCCAGCTGTTTTCGGACCAGGCCCACTCTGCAGATTGATTACATACACTTCTCTGAAAAATATGATTTACTAGTCTATAAACGTTCAAAGGATTTTGAGATTGCAGATTTAGCACCTACTCTGCAGTAAGTGCACTAGATGTGTCATATAAAGCCGTCTGCCTGCTTTCACGGGGAACTGGAGGCTGGGTCACATCCAGCCTACCTGCAGCTCCTCCTCAGGGTGCGGTGCCATGGTGGTGGACACTTCAGCTGTTTGGGAGCCTTGGGAAAGGCCAGTACTTCTGGAGAACTTGCCTAGCTGAAGGCTGAATGTCTGCTTGGAAAGGCAATGCTCTGACCATTTTACCAAGAGCTAAAATTCAAAAGAAAATTCTTTTAATAGCTCTTGTTGGAGGATACATTTACATTCAGCAATCTTTCATGCAGGTCCATAAATAGTCTGCATACAGAAACAGTGCAGAAACATATTTGCGGTTATCTCTCTACTTGGTTTTCCTGTCCCTCCTCTCCCCCGACCTTTTCTTTCAGAGGGTTTGGTGGATTAACCTCATCAAGTTAAACTCAATATGTTCTGAGGCCCTGTGTGCTCAGAAAGTTGGTTCCCTTTTCTAGCTTCATCTATTGATCCAGTAAGATGTCACCTCTCACTGCCTCTCCAATTGCCATTATAAATTCAATGTCACTTTATATTGTATACTTCTTCATGCAGATCAGGTATTCCCACATCCTTCTTTCTAGCAGTGAGTACAACAGTATTTAAATGTAATATGAAAAATAATTGCTTTTAAAATATTTATAAATAATTTTTATGGACAATTAGTCAGCAATTAAATATGTGGAACATATTAAAAAACTCATTTTTTTCATGCAGTCACAATTAGGTAGATGACATGAGGAGCTACTTAGGATCAGACTGGGGTGCTGTGGCGGGAGAGAGCTGAGCTGCAAAGGGTCAGTGTGAGTCTCAACAGTTGGCAGCACTGGAAGTGGAGCACAGCTTGTAGGGGATTGCAGGAGGTCAGAGACAGACGAGGTGGCAAGGAGATGGTTAAGAGTCAGCTGGAAATGTAGAAAGCTCTAGAGTCTGAGCTCGACATTGGTGTGATAATACACAGCGAGGTTAAGGAGTTTGGAAATCCAGAAGTACTGTGGAAATTCAGGAGTGGAATACAGAGGCAGCTACAGCAGGGCTGGGAGGACCTGGAAAGGATAATGAGGACAAACTACTAAAGTATATTAAAAATTATCTCCAGGTGAACTCAAGAGTTGTCAAATCCACTCCTAAATATACTGACGCTTTCCTAGGAAAGCAGGGAAACATAAGACCATCCATTACAAGATGTTTGACGTGGTGGTGACAGAGACTGCTAGTGCATGTATGAGCCAGAATAACTTAAAACCTTCCTGTGGATTTATTGGAAGGTCAAAAATAAAACTGTGTAAATAGACAGTGAAAAGTCTTCTTGTACGTTGCAACAAATACAGCGCAGTGTGGTTACGAGTAGGATCTGCAGAGATAGTCAAGTCTCTGCCTGGCTATCAATGAGGTACTGGGGGAACCTGTATGTTTTATCCACTCCCGTCCAGACTGAACAGTGAAGCAAAAGCTGTAGCAAGGTCTATCGAACAGCAGTAACCTCTCAGAAGCTCTACTTTTATTTCTGACAGTAAGAAACACTTGAATTTGAACCAAATCAGTCTTGTAACAGTGGATGTGAGAAACTGTTTGAATAAAGAAAATATAATCATGCTAGCACTTCCCTTGAAGTATACACCAAACCTTATCTTAATTCTCTGGAGTACTGAGACTCCTGCCATCGCTCTCCTCTTCCACAGGTTTCAAACTACATTTTTCTCACAGTTATAATCCATATAATCCTACTATGTGAGCTTAGATAAGAATTAAATTAGTGACAGAGTATTGTAAGTGGAAAATTGGCTTGTAGCATTCTACACAAAGACCGGGCACTGCTTGTTTCAGATTCACTAGCAGGTTTATGCTAGGTGACCACCACAAGAGGGGTCAGGGATGCTAATTATAATGAGGTTTCAGTTTCCTCAATGAGTCTGGTTTTTCATCTTGTATTAAATTGAGAAATCCGTGAAATACTAGTCAGTATTTGTCTTTCAACCTCATTGCATAAATATTGGAATACTTGAAATAAAAATGAAAAGTCTTTCCACTCCCAGTTTTTAACATCCTTTACTTTCATATAATAAGTAAAGCCCTTCATCATATTCTTTCTTTTAAAAGTAATATTACCTAATGCACAAAGAAAATCTCAAACAACTCTTTAATGATACGATAGTGCTACAGCTAGGAATTGAAATAATGTAAACTTCCAATGAGCTCATTTGTTCCTAGATGGCAAACAGAATAAACATTTTGGGGTTCTCAAATGTGCTTTTTATCACTTGCAAGTTAGGAAATAGCTCTGCAAAACTCATCAAAGGAAATTACAATTCTGTAAATGGAAATCTTGTATCACTATAGGCATTGCTGCAGCTTACTTGCTTGGATGTCTTTGCTATAAGCATGTACACAATTCCTTGTCTATTTAGGAATTTGATTTTGTTAGGCCACTGTTTTTATAGCTGGAGATAACATTCAATTTCACACTTGAGCACAGTGGTATATGATAAGACAAGAAATGCTGATTTAAGGGAAATAATGGTATTAGAAGTAAATAACTTTTAAAAAATGTAATTATAATTAAATTATAGGGCAGCATGAATCAACCCTTCTTGGTGATTATTTTTCTTCTTAGAAGTTTATTGAGAATCTGACTGCACATACAAGTTGTAGTAGTTACAATAACCAGGTTTACAGTGAAAATGTAGGCTGCCGAGCAATTTCTACTGAGAGCACTGAAATACCAACTTCTTAAACTAGCACTTTGCATTAAGGTCTGTGCAAGATGTGAGGTGGCAGGGAATCTGTTCTATATGACCACATAGCACAAGCAGTGGTCTGCACAGCAGTGACAAAATCCTGTCCTTCCTTGCAAAGACAGGGACTCAGCGCAGCACTACTGTACCGCACACAAAATGACTGGAACAGACTATTCCCTGCCAATCTCTCTTCTGGAGTAAAGGAGTTTTGAGGGCAGTTAGAGACATCTTGAGGGGCTTTGGATCGTTACCTTTCATTTTATTTTTATGATTAACAGCTAAGGAACAGTGCTGCGATATTGGCTTCCTTCTTATACGTGTTGATCTCTGGCAGCAGTCCTTCAGCAGCTCTACATCTCTAAATTCCAGACTTTGTAGGGCCCAAAGCAGCACAAGTCCTGAACACGTGCTCTTTGGCTCATCAAGCTGTCAAAGTGTGGTCCCAGTTCAGGAAAGTATTTTGCAGGTCTGATTTTAATGGCAGAGTACAGTTCAGATGTTAACGCAGGAACATCTTTGTAACCTAGAAGGCAATAGCAGCCCTGAAATACATGAACGTCAAACATGCTGAATTCCCCAATGCTCAAAGTAAAGCCTACATTTAAGTTTCTGTGTGAGTAGATTGCAGGGAAAGCTGTGGGGCTGATTCCAAAATGCATTTCACGAAGTGCCAGAAATGCAGATCGAGCAGATGTCCGGAGGGTGCTCTGATACTGTGAAACTTGGGAGATTTACTTCCTCATTCTTTATAAACTGTGTGTGTATCTCTGGGGTTTGGTTAGTGAGTTGGACTGTAGGACACAAATAATTAATTATTTCTGGGCATTTTCTCACATGGTCCAAAATTACAATCAATCCATTTTGTGAAAGTCTTTAAACCAGGCTCAGATTCTCTTCTCTTCATGTCACGAAATCCTCTGTAACTCTTAAACCTTTCATCACTCAACCACTTAGCCCACTCAGTGAATAAAAACAATACTACTTTGAAAAAGTTATGTATCTTAGTTGGTTGCTGCTCATTCAGACCAGTGCATTGCAGAGCCAAACAGCTGAGCTTTTGTAGTACTAAGGTTTGCAAATGGTGCTGGAGTAGTTTAGTGACTCCCAGTCCAAAACCAGGAGTGGGCCGCAGGCTGGAAAGTGCATCTGTTGCCTTCATTTGACAGAAAAGCAGAGTGACTGAAAGAGATTACAGCTGTGGCTGTTACCCTCAATGGCACAGCATTAAACTGGACTGGAATATTAAGTCTGGACTCTGATCTCCCTTAAACGTCAGTGGGTTTAGGGCACCTCTGTATCCATGGATGTATTTTTGGGGTACCTCCTGTGTGGTCTGGCCTCCCTGCCCAGCTGTATCGCATTCTCTGTGAAACAATAGATCAAAATCATCCTTAATTGTCTACATTATTTAATTTCTAAAAGCGAAACAATAGGGATGCTTCTGAAAGCTCGTTCTGAGTGTATCCTAAATTCATGCATTTGCAGATTCAGGCTGAGAGGATACTGTGACACTTAAACTGGGTATAATTCAAAATGTTCATAGTACAAACTCTCAAGGGTCTTAAAAAACGTAGCATGTCTAACTCAAGCATACAGAGAAGCTTTTAACATTTCTACCTCCGATCACTTCCTATTCCCACTGGCTTGCTAGATCTGATGTTATTCTTTGTTATCATATCAGTCATGCTCCCTCATCTCCCTGTCTTTGTGGAGCTCTTATATGCACATGGCAGAAAAGGCAGTGCGCAATGGCCTCTGCTTCAATCCCAAGCTGAATCGGTGGCAATACAGCACATTTCAGTCTGGAGCAGGAAAATTTTAAAAAAAAAAAAAAAGAGAGGAAAAAAAGAAAGCTGAGATCATTAGGAGGAAGTGGGCGACCTGGATTATAACTGGTTATAAAAAGAAACTCTGTGTGGGCTGGATTTGACTTTGCAGTAGATTAATACATTGCCAGGTTCCCTCTGCAGGTGGCCAAAGGAGTTTGTGGGACTGATGGGGTCTCCTAGTTCCCACCTTGCTGGGTTTTCCAGGTGTTATTGTCCCTGTCAGATGGACTTCATTTAAATTCAGATCTCTCTCTGGTGATACGAGTGCCCTTCACCACCACTGACCCATGGGGAGCTGACACCCCACACTGCACCAGCACTTTCCTCTTGCACAACTGCAAGTCTTTAGTCACCCTGACCTCAATTTCTTTTACAGCATTACTTCTTTTCTTAAGTAAGTTTTTCTGCTGAATGAAATGTCAGCAGATAACATCAGTGCTACTCCATAACTTAGTAGTTCCAAATACGGGTTTGAGTCTGACTCAACATCCTTTTTTAGTAGACAGTTTAATTTTTTGATAATATTTGCCTATAACTCCCTACGCTGGGGACTAGCAAGTACAAGAAACATGACTTCAGACACATAAATATCTTACATGCCTCCCCACCATATTTTTGTTGGCTGTCAGAGGTAACTATGTTGTATTTTTTATCTCTAGCCCAAAAGGAGGTGGGAGGTGTGGCTGTGCCTCTGGCTCAAGGCATCCATCTTGGCAGCCCCTCTGTTTCTCTCTCGGGGTGTCCCTCCTTGTCTGCAGCTGCCGACTTACTGCTTCCCTTCAGCCATCTGAATTTCAAGTGATTTGCCTTAATCCTGGTATTATCTTGGCTTCTAGAAGGATAACAGTAGTGGGTGAGGCAACTTGTCTTCTTCAGACAAATTTTTCTTATATTTTCCTGAGAGAAGCCACACAGAAGAAAGATAGACGAAGAAGATCTTCTCCTTATTGTTGGATTAGGGTTGACTGAAAAAGGAAACTTAAAGAATACGGTACTTCTAGGAAGAAGAATGTCTTCCAAAATCCCTGTTTTTCAGACCAGACTGTTTTGAGGATCAGAACTGAAAACCAAGAGATGCAATTTTTCACAGAGCTGTTAGAAAGCTTTAGGACAACCAGTTTCCCCAAAGCCACAACAAACCATTTTCACTGAAATTTGTCCCCTCAGCAGTATAAATGAATGCTCTTGGTTGGATGTGTTCTCAGCCCTAGAATAGGTACTATGTACTCTGAAGAAAAAAAAAAAATCATAAGCTGTTTTAAAGAGTGTTTCACATGTAGACCTCACTCGCAAACACCTGTAGAAGGAACCATTCCCCAGCCCTAGTATTTGGCCTCTACATTTCGGCCCAGGGACAACCCTACTGAAGTCTTTACACTCTTTACTGTAACTTTGAATATCACATTAATTATTGTATCAGCTGCCAACTGTATCAATAACGCTATTGGTCATAGGATTCTTATAAATTCCTGTAACTGCCTTTAGAAATCAAGTAGTAAATGTCCTGTAATAAAAGCTAATAAGACCTAAAATTTGCAGTCACAAGACCCCATTCATATACTTGGGGAAAAAAAAACTTAGGTTCAAAAAGAAGTTTTTTTGCCTCTGAAACTCCTTGCTTCCATGAAGTGATGACTGGTGGGGTTATGGGTCGGAGAGCGCTGCAGCAGCTGGAGCCTTGAACTTCTCCCTCAAGAGCAGGGAGATAAAATCTTAGTTTTCACACAAAATGCAGCAAGACGCGGTGCAGTGCGTTAGGGGACACAGAGCTGATGGAGCAGGACCTCAGACGTGTGCTCAGAGCTTTCACAAAGCAAAGAGGCTCCAACACCTGTAGTTTCCCTTTGGAGCAGCAACTGTCCCGTAGAGCCATTTGCCCCATTTGCCCCAAGCGAGACAGCTGCTGTCAGCAGCAGCGAGTGGCATACGGCTCCTTTCCTGGCCCGAGCAAGCACTTTTCTCGCATACCTTTTATATAATGGGGTAAAAACTCTGGGCACCAGGCTTTTGGGAAGGCCTTCTGAGGAAGCCACGCTTCCAGAAGAACGGGGTGCTCGTAGTGGAGTGCTGTTTGTATTTTCTGGATCAACACAGAACTAAATGGATTTTGTTACATACAGACCACATAGGCTTAATGTGAGCAAGTGCTGACACAGTAAAAGTACCTGTAAGAAAGCAAATTGCAAGTTGCTAATCCCTCTCTGTCTCTCCTTTTGCATGAGACTACATTTTTACAAGGTACAGTTTAACCTGAAACTTGACCTACCTTCCTAAGAAATGAGTTAAATCAATAATTGCTCTCTACTTAGGGACTGAGGAAAAACAGCAGAACTTGCAAAGCTGCTTTGAAATTCATTTCCAGAGAGGTGAAAACTCGTCTTAAAAATTGAAATTTCTCTCTGATTATTGCTGCAGGTAGAAAATTAAAAAACTATCCTCGTAAGATTGCAGGAACTTGTCACAGCAAAGAGCTTAATGATATTATTTTATTCTCCTTGCAACATTAATGTTTCCATTAAAACTGCAGCACTATAATCATTAAGAGATCCACTTTAAGTGTTAATTGAAATACAATTATGTTTATGTCCAGAGCAGCTCGCTCTGAAATGACCTTGGCCCTTGTCACTGGTGCATGACACTGCGAGTTCATTCCTGTTTCAATTTTTAAATAGACACAAGGCTAATGTCATTTGAGGGTTTGTTTTGATGCACTCCTTCAAGCAGCAATTTTTGCCAGAAATGGTAAAATAAGCACATTTTATAGAGGTCAGTAGTTGACCAACCACTTCTGTGGCTGCGCAGGGCTGAAGGAAGCAGCGCTGGCTGCTCTCCCGGTGCTGGCTGCCGAAGCTGCGGCGTTGCCCGTTTGGTGTCTGAAAGGGGATACAGTGCAAGTGGACAATGTGTCTTTCAGTGACAAATAAGTGGTTAAAATCCCTTGTTATCGTTCAAGTCTGCAAAGTACCTTTTTAATGAATAATCTTACCATGGATTAACCGCATCAAATCCACTTCAGGCAATAGCAGTATGCCCCCTCTACCAAGATGATTCCTGTCATTTAACTTGCATTTCTTCTCACCTGCAAAGTCCTTCTTTGTGCTGTTAATGCAGCCTAATAAGTGTCTGCATATCCATGTAAGTAAAGTTGCTCATACACGGCATGAGTGTCAGGAAATCTGTGCTCCTAGTAAAATCTCTTAGCCATTATAGGATTTGCTTAGATGACAGACTTTATGTGAATGGAAGATAATAAATTTATGCTTCAACATAGCTGAGTATTTCTTAGAGAAAGTGGTGAAGCATGTCAGATTATTTACCAAAGTACTGTAAATATCACAGGCTTCAGTTACACGAGTGTAAAGAAGGAAAATGCATTAGTGCTGTCCTCTTAGCCAAAACCTCATGTTCCCAGCTGTATACCATGCACTTAATATGGAGCTCATTTAACACGCTTAATAATTGAGTTGCAACCTCAGTTCTGAAATTAAAGAACAGAAAATATGAACCGTGATAGGAAAATGAGGGATTAGTCCTCTCTGTCTCTACTTTCTCTTATTCTTCAGCCTTCAGCATTGCTTAGTAGATGGAGCCACTGCACGAAATCAGGGCAAATAAGTTTTAACATGGGAAAATGGCTTCAGTTATAAAAAACATGCAGCTTGTGCAGCAGTAGTTTAAACTCTGATCACTTGGCTAAAATCAGGAAATTTGACTGGCATTGTGAACTGCAAAAGATTAAACTTCAGTAAAATTGGAGTAAGTCTTCGCAGCATAAGGTAGTGCTCTTTTGAAGTTACCCAAGCTAGCTTTGAGCAAGTCCAGCACTCTGCCTGGCCAAACACGCCCTGTTTCTTAACTAAAAGGTATCAGCTTGGGTAAATGTTACTGTTGACACACTTCTGTGCCTTCTGGTTCCCATCCAAGCTCTGAATAAGTGACATCTAGTTTAGGTGGTGTTGCACATCTCTGTGTGCTGGGTAGATGACAAGCCCCTGTGATTCAGCTGTTACGGAGCAGGAACGAGCCAACAGCGAGTTTTCAGACTGAACAGGATCCTCGAAATGGTCACTGATGGTAACTCTGGTTCTTTGAGAAGACAAATGGCCCCTAGCACTCCGCACGAGCCGGGGTTACCCAGCCTCCCGCCAACGCTCCTGGGCAACCTGTTAGAAGGCAGCTTTAGTCCTTGAAGCTATTATGACCCATTTTTGTGCTATTCTGTTGACACTAAGAAGTCATGGCTGGATTTTTTTCAGCATTGACATAGTCACACAAAAGCATCTGTGAATGGCTTCAGACCAGAAGTGGGTCTGCAGTCAGACAACTGTGCCCAGCAATGATGATGTGCCCTAGATGTTATGTTGCAGTTGTTGTGAACACAGCTTTGCGGTTGTGCCAATCAAGCCGACACATACTGCCAAAGGTAGTGGGAAAGGCCAGAGCTGCTGGCAGATGCTCCTGACTGTGTTCAGGCTCCAGCTGCCGCCTCTCCCCGGTGTGAGCAAATGCGTTTCTGCTCAGGTGCTGGCCCTGCTTGATACCATGCAGCCTAACTGCTGTAGTGATGAGGCCTATGAAGCTTGTGTCCACCTTCAAGAAACAGTGTAGGCCTACTCTCTTGTGAAAAAATAATTCTGGGTGAAAAACAGAGAGGTTTGGACCTTTTGATGCTGAACTGTAAACAAATGAACCCACAAATAAAACCCCAAATTGTCAAACGTGCAAGGGAGGTGGTGTACTGCCTTCTCCAAGACACAGACTAGCAATTTCCCTGGTGAACACTGGGTCAAATCTGTACTATTTTGATTTTTCCCTAGGGCCACTTTGTAAATAAAAGTAGATCACACCTCAGTATAATCCATTGATTCAATAAGGTGAAAGAGCTGAGCACAGCTCTTTCTTCTGTTGTCTAGAAATAGCTGCTCAGTGTTGGCAAAGCCAATCCCGAGTTTGCCTGGCAAAGGCCAGGGTATTTTCTCTTGAACCTTGCTTGCTCCTGGCAAATGGCACGCAGGAAATGAGAAACACCCATAAATCTCCCACGTGCTCTGCTCTGCTCCCCATAGCTCACGCAGGCAGGGAGTGTTTGCTGGTTTAATCACAGATGCCCTTCACAGGTGGTACAGCCACCTTTAGAGAAAAGATAATCTCTTGAAACTGAGATGTTTGAATGCCAAAATCTGACAGGTTGCTTGGAGAGCACTAACCGGTCCTGTGTGTATCTGTTTTTTCGGTAGCTGGAGGCAGCCATTCCTGAGACACAATAATCCCCAGCACTAAAGACATTTCTCTCCAGAAGGTGCCATACTAGCTACTGTAATTATAGACTGTACTGGAACTAAAGATGATTTGGAGATGAGTATAAATTATTGTGTTTTAACAGGACCTCAACCAATTAATACATAAATCTTTCTAACTCACAAAGTTAAAAAGCACAGCAAGTCTTAAGGTCCCTATACATTCTTATCACTGCCTGAGATGTCCTGAATGTGCATCTTCCAAGTTCTTAAATGTCTTGGAATCACTAGAGAGAAAACACTTAGAGTGCTGATGGATTTTCTTTTGACTCTTTAATGAAGCTAATAGACTTGTAAAAAGCATTTGGTAAAGTGGGGGAGGGAGGGAGATTTTAAAAAAGCTTTTTAAAATCTAACATCTTTGGAGTTTTTCCCTGAGGTGCTTGGAGATTTCCTCTGTTCAGAATCACATTGTGGAAAGGGCATCAACAAATTAAAGAGCATCAGCAAACAGATGAAAACCAGTGCACAAAGTAATGTCAGTGCAACTTGTAAGCATTTCCCTGGGCTTCAGTTCACGTCTATAATATTGCATAGTGACTTCAAAGGTTTCCATTATTTTTGGTGGTTGCACATACAGCACTTTCAATTGAAAAAAAAAAAAAAAAGCTTCAGCTTCTTGTCTGTTTTAGACTTGACTTTAGATTTACTAGCAAACTAGCTCAGGTTCTGGCAGCAGTCCAGGTCGCAGGTGGGTGGACAGAAGCAGGGGCCCGGCGTGCCGCCGAAGCGGGGGCCCGCAGTCCCGCCGCTCTTACCCTTCTGTACCAAAGTTGCCTGGTTGAAAGCTACCACATGTATGACATGGCCTTGTGCCTTTGGAGAGCGGAGCAGACAGACATGCCGTCTGCTTTAGGTCACAGAACAGCTAAGCCAACCTTCAAGGGACTCCCAGGGCTGCAGACTGCCACATCACTTAGTATTCTCACCCTAAGGGGGGAAAGAAAAAAAAAAAAAAAAAGGAAACAAGCCAAACAAAAACCCCAGAGATCCCATTTGCACACCTGATGCTTTCTGGTTTTTAGAATGGGGCAAAAGAAATGGGAAAGCAGTGCAAGCAAACCCTAGAAACGAGACCCCGTTAGGGACACCCTGAGCCGGAGCCACAGGCGCTCCTCG
>NW_009614149.1:0-927 GCF_000690535.1 Cariama cristata | reverse complement strand
CCCGCAGTTCTGCCCCACTATTTCATCACATGGCCACTAAAGGGTTAAGGAGAATACCTACCAAATCGGCTGTGGTCTTGCCTGGTTCCCTGGATAGTACCATTGGGGAAGATTTCTAAATGAAATCCAGTCCTGCAGTAAAGCTGCCTCCGCCTGAGGATCCCCTTTAAGTGGTCCAAGTCCGTGACCGCAGGCCCCCTGGGTAGCCCACCTGCCTCAGACTGACCCAGGTGGTCACTTAACAAAACCGGACTGTCCACCGGCAAAACGGGCACACTCCCAAAGGGTACTGCGTCCTGCACACCGAAATAGTTCCCAACTTCACCTAAGGGAGCCATCAGAAGATTCTGCTTTTAGAGAATAAGAATAAACAATAATGATGGTGCCAAACCCAGGAGATACACGGTTAGGTATATTCCACTCCTCTCCCCTCCCTAGCGCAGTTACAGAGCAAATGTTCTTTCTTCAATCCATTAAATGCATAAATAAAAGTAATATTCTGTTTTGACTGGTACAGGTTCAAGGTCAAACCAGTTAGTCTAAGAAACCACCGCTTTATACTCACACACTGACATATTTATAAACATATAGATGTGTATATCTATATAAATGCATATATCCCCAGCTCTTAGCAAGCAATACGGTCTTCAGCCCATCCAACTGTAATAAAGAAAAAAATCCGTAGTTTCTCCATTTGGTTTAAGATAAGAATGACCATAGCAACTTAAATACCTAGGCGTTTTTTTTTTTTTTTTTTTTTTTTTTTTTAAGATGCACAGGCTACGTCAGGATTTATGGATTCTGACTCCAGAAAGGCATGCGCTGTTTTTACTCTATAACAGACTGCATACATCAGCATGAATCCTGCAAAGGGGGAGGGGGGAAATCTCACGTTGTTGGCTGAGATAAATCCAAAAACAGAAAAAA
>NW_009614148.1:0-13714 GCF_000690535.1 Cariama cristata | reverse complement strand
GCCCATGGCAGGGGATTTGGAATTAGATGATCTTTGAGGTCCTTTCCAACCCAAACCCTTCTATGATTCTATGATATGATTCTGTTGTTCACCATAAATCTCAAAAGAGGTATTTTGGACAACGTGCTTTACCCTTCTGTTTTGCAGATTTACTGCTTTCCTGTGGCTCCTTCTCCCAGGGCTTCTTTCCTGTGTTTGCTTTATTTCACTTTTTTAACAGAAAAAGTTGCCTCAGCTGCCTAAAATGTAATTTTCAGCTACAATCTATTTAATACTTTTAATGTGATTGTGGCAACGTTCTTTCAGTGACAATATAAATAAATAAATCAACACCTTTTTACAGTTGCTGTAAGGGCTGATTTTTCCCCTTGGCTGAGTTTTCTATACATTTGTGTATTGACTTAATTCTCAGTGATCAAAGCACATATTGGCCTCTGGATACAGCAATGATATGTGTAAACTGAGATGTGCCTAACAATCCAAAATATTGCTGGTCAAGATTTCCAAAAATGATTGACTGCTTTGTGTGGTCAGCTCGCAAATTTTGCAGCATGACATTTCTCAGTATATTATTTTAAATTTATTTTTTTTTAAATGGAGGGCCTCAAAATAACTATTCCTTTCAAAAAATTTTGGCTGCAGTCTGTGTGCAAGCAGTGTTCCCACGAAATATGAAACACAAAACATGAGCAAGTGTTACCACCATCCTTACATAAAACAAATGACAATCCCACATACAATGCAGCTGTAAGAACCAACAGGTCCTTCACCATCCAGGCCACACAAAAGAGTCCAGTGCACCTGCACATTCGTTGCAAACACCCGCGGTAGTGCTGTTGTGGCAATCACGCTGGCAAAAGGATGCAAAAGGAGGCAAGATTTGCAGGGAGGAATAACGTATTTTAGTAACTCAATGAATAGTTGACTTCTGGTATAGTTGGAAAAAATACACAGAACTACCTGAGAACTGAAACAGGCACTGTAAATGTTATTCATTGTCACCATTTACGGGAAAAATGGAAGTTCTAATGAAGACTTGAAGTCAGTCTCACTCTGCTATTAATAGCTATAGGCAAAAGGATGCCTCATGTTACTTTACTGCGTTTTAATAGCACTCAGCTGAAACACTCAATACCCAGTTAATATCCAAACACCAGGTATTTTGCTGCCTGAAGTTCTACCTGCGAACTGAGAAACCAAGGCTTAATCTACTGGAAATCGTGAGGCAAAAAAGAGCCCTTTGCTGTCCTTACCCTCAGGGTCATAAGAGGAACAGACCCTACATGTGTGGGCTTGCCACTCTGGTCACGCTACAACTAATGCTCACCAGCCACACATCTGCCACGCTAAGGGATATTATCCAAGCCTGACTTTATCAATACCAGCTTAACTTCATGCTGAGGATTTGTTCCTGGATTATATCCACCTAACCAATTAAGATTACAGTCTGGCCAGAGAACTCGGATGAGCATGGTGAGGGGAAAAATAACTCCTTAGACAATGTGGCCACACTTCTAATCTCTTGGCCAGGATCTCCAATTTCCTTTTGGGTCTGGTGGAAATAAGCACAAGGTACAATGTAATTCTGCTAGTGTAAATATGTCTGTCATACTGTGTTAAGTAGCATCTTCCTTTTCAAATTTAGTTTATATTTCTTTGAAGATCCCCCAAAAGTGAGATTCCTGGCAGCTATTGTCACTGTGTTGCAGCACAGAGAACCCCCCCAGCCCGTGCCCGGCTGAGCGCTCATTAACGAGCCTTTGATGAGTGAGAGTCAGCAACATCCGTGCTGCGCCCGCCCTGGGCACTGAGCTGCTGCGCCGGCTCCAGCCGGACCTTGCGGCCGCTGCCAAACCCCGCTCCGAATGGCACATCGCCGCCTCAGAGGGAGAGCTGGCCAAGTGCTGGAGCTGCCGGGCACGTTTCTAATTACACAATGAGCTTACATTTTGGTCAAACAGGCGGACATATGAAAACCCGAAGCTTTTCACGAGAATGACTACTCAGAGACAGCGAGAATTGATGCTTTGCCTCCTGCAGAAGAGGAGGCAGCCCAACGGCACAGGCATCCCCTGAGACAAGGGCCCTGCACTGTCTGGTTCAAGGTGGATTTCTGCAGCCAGGGTGAGTCGCTGAGCAAGAAGGCTACAGAGCCAGTGTCTCTTAGCCCCAGCTAATAATTCATTTTTTGTAGACGATGAGAATTGTGTAACTCTGTGAACATGTAATTAAAGTCTTGGTCTGGAATAAAGCTCCGAATCAGGATAAAAAATTGTTTCAAAATAAAGAACTGAGACTAGGTTTTCTTCATCCCCAAAGATGCTCTAGCAGAAAGCCTGCTCCAGTTTTCTTCCTTCCTCCTTCCCCTTTGCAAGGTGTCCAAGGTCTCACTACTCCCGGGATGAGCAGGACTGAATCTCACAATTCCAAGCAATGTATAATTTCTGCCTCTATTCTCTCTTTTTCCTTTTAAGCCCTGGCTTTAGTTTGCCAGCCTGGCATTTCATAGGTGATGGAATGGATTGCTGTGTTCACGTCTGCAGGCACCATGTTCACAATGCTTGTGTCCCAAGGACAGCGGGAGCAGGGTGACTGTTCAAAAACCCACGCTGGAGATCCAGGGGAAAAGCTGTGACCAAAGACTACAGGCAGAAGCAAGGACAATGTGAGCTCTTGCATCTGATTAAATCAAAATCCTTCCCCAGCAGCTTGTCGCCTAGGCAAAACAAGGCACTGATCCAGTGTTTGACCTCACCCCTTTTTAAGCACCAGCGTAGCTATATGAAGTGTGCACTTAACTGTTTTGCTGGACCAGCCCTTCCCAGCCTGATCTCTCTGTGGCTCCAAGCACACGGTCTGGTAACACGCCGGTGGAACTGCTCCCTCGGCCCGGGCTCCGCAACGGTGACAGGCACCAGCAGTCAGCTTGCGTGCGGCTCGGGGGAAGCTAGATGGCATAAAGGGAAAAGTTAATCAGTTGTGCTAGATAAGACGGCAGGAGAAAAGTTCATCCTGGCACATGTGGTGGACTTGCAGTGAAGCAGGGACCGCTTGCAGGAGGGCTGGAACATGCGCCTTTGAGATGTCAAGCCTGTCACTCCTCCCAGCCTTAGAGGTGTAGCTGCCGGGAATGCAGCCAGGGATGCCATTAATGGATTAGAGTTAAACATGTTAATAATGGACACCCTAGGGAACCACCCCCTACCAAAACCAAGAAAGAAATAAATAAAATAAAAGAAATAAAATAAAACCTCTGTAACCACTGTAATGGGCCAAAGTACACCAAAAATCAGCATGAAAGCAATTTCCACATATGTGCTGTCACTGCATTTCCTCTACGTTTTGCAACAGAGCATTTAAAAGGTCAAATAAAAAGACTTTGTTTGCGATGTAAAAGTCAATGGCTTGAAAACATGTTACACAGTAATCTGCCGGCGCGGAGCGGAGCCTCTTTGGAGCTGCCCCGCCGCGCTGATTGCAATGCAATTTACCCAGCTGGGCAGGCACACAGGCGGCCGAAGCGTGCCAGGCAGGCGGCTGCCTGTTCGAGAGTGAAGGATTATGCAAAGGAGAGGGCATTTCCCAGGGAACGGGATTTCATCGGCTGTTAACACCGGTGACCACCTAAAGCAGGCGGCCGTAAGTACGGGGGGGACATAAGTAGAGGTTTCACTGCGACGCGGGACACTCACGGTAACCACCTAATCGTGGCAAACGAGGGCCTGACAACCGCCATCTCCGCAAAGAGAGCCAGAAGCCCCCTTGTCATCCCAGAACTTTAAAAATCCCTCCGGCTGGTGAGAGTGGAACATCTTTAAGAAGGCCTTTGCTGACAGGGGCTGAATACAACCTGCAGAGAGAGAAGGGCGCAGTCAGGTTTTACCGCTGCTTATCCAGCCCCCCAGCTGTATCGCGGGGGACGTCGCGATGAGAAGGCAACCCAGAGCCTTCACTGGCAGGGGCATTTGAGTTTCTCTTCCTTATTTCCCTATGTGCCTACCAAGATAGCCGCTGGGCTAGCTACCATGGCATTTTACAGATACCGAAGAAATACAATGCCCACTTAGTGCAGGCTTGCAGCGCGCCTGTAATTAGGTAGAACCAGAACAGATTGAAGAGAGAAGCTCAACTAGCCGGCTAAGTTTATATGCAAGCCAACAGTGGCAGATTGCCACTCCCCAGACTCACGGCTGCTCTCCTTTCTTATTGTCCTGTCACTCCTGTCTGACGTGGAGCATTTAAACACTACACCAAAATCTGGACTAGATAAATACGCTGCATGCTTAGTCATCACCAACAAAGATTCCTCAGGTTCCTCAGATAGCAACATCAGACAGTATCTTAGCATAATTCACAAACTTATGACAAAGATTTAATATTATACGTGTACAAATGAGTCTAGTAAAATAAAATAAAGGCTAACAAGCCACCTGCTTAACGACACAAGCTTTCATAAACGTAATGAAATTTTATGCTCTCATAAAATACTGCAATGGAAAAAAACTTCCATTATTTCACTGCAAGGGGCAAAAGCTTTCATGGTACTTGCCAGGACTTGTTCAGAGAAACACAAAAATTAGCACACCAAAACATATCGAGAAGAAGGACAAGGCAGTAAAATTCCTCAGAAAGAAGGCTGGTAATTGAGGCTCACCAGCATGTCTTTGCATGATGGTTCTCCCACATCACAGTTTTTGATTGCAAGATTTCTGGGACACAGACTGTGTCATCCTCCCTCCTAATAACGATTTGCAGTTTTTACCACCAAATTTATCCTAGCCTGAGCAAGAGTCATGAGTTGTACCTGTGAGGAGGAAGAAAACAACGGTAATGCATTTCTTCTGCAGACAGAGAAGCTGAAGCCAAGCTGGGGCACAGCGCGGAGGGAAACCCCATCAACGGTCCACTTCATCTCACTAATAATTTTGACACAAATATTGACACAACCACAGCCCAGATTACCCACCTTCTTTTCTACCCACCAGTCTGCGCATGGCTGTGCCTGTGGTCAGCTCCTGAAAAAAAGAGAACAGCACTGCAAGATACCAAAATATTAGCGCTTTGTCCCCATGTTCTGCATTGTTTGGAAATTTTCTTTTGAAACTTTTCTGCTCACAATGTCATTTATATGAACAGTGGGAAATATGCAAAGTTTGAAAAAAATAAACTGCAGAAAAATAAAAATGAAAAAAAAAAATCAGTAACATCAAAGTATCCTGTTTTCAATATATACACTCAAAAGAGCACATTAATCTTTCATTCAACACTATTTTTTAACTTCATTTCATATATGTTTCAACTACTTCATTCTCACTCTTTCAGAGAAAAAAAAAAAAAAAAAAGAAAAAATGAGGTTTGCATCTCAGAATCCTTTGCAGGGGAGAAAACAGAGATGAAAATGGTTTTTTTCCTGAAGGAGCACTAGTTCCCTTGCTGCGCTCCAGCAGTGCCGGCTGTCCCGGCACCTTTGCTGCGCAGCTGCCGGCACCACAAAGCCCTCTTTGGCTTGTCGGTGGTCTGCCGAATCCGAGACATTTCAGACAAATATTTCCAGTAACATTCTTCAACGAACAATGTGACCCGCTCTCAGTTAGGACGTGGTCCATTTTAAAAACCTCTCTGCCTGGCAGAAGAAGAAAAGCCATCCTGTGGCCTGGTCACTCGGGTGTCGGCGATGGGGAATTGCTGCCCAGCAATCGTGGAAGCTTCTAAGTTGTCTGCAAACCTGAAGGACAGTCCCAGACAGGATAGATTAGCAGGGGTGACACAAGCAAAACTGTTAGTGCATGCAGAATACATGCAACAGCCACGGGGAGTTATGCCGTTTACCCTGTTAATGTAAATACACATTGTATGCATAGGTTGTTGGTATTAAAAAAAGAACGAGTGTATACATACCGGCTATCTGAAAGGCTGTAACAGATCCTTTGAAGCACACCTGCTGAGATTTTACTGCATTGTCTTTGCTGTCGTAAACTTCTTGACTAGAGGCACTTGCAGAAACAAACAGAAACCCCCCAGCTTGTTGGTCTTAATGCTTTACTTACATTCCTGTTGAGGGATCTGCTGCCACCGCTTCCCTGAGGTTCACCAAAACTGGTTCCCCAAGTGAGTTACCGAAGGAGGGCCAAGGGAACTTTCTGCCCTACCCGACAGGTAAGTGGGTGGCACCACACCGTTCAAAACCCTCCGGCGCACTTCGGAATTTAAGGTCACGTGTAGCAAATACCTGGCAACTTTCCACACGGCCAAGAAGGGAAACAAACAAGGAGCAAATTCACTGTACACAAATAACTGTGATGTGTTTCAGATTTTACGTTATATTTAAATCCCAGCTCCCAGGATTCAGTGTCTTCTATCAGCAATAATGACTAAAACTACTGAAAGTCATTAAAGAACTTACTAATCAGTCTCTTAATTGAGGCTCTCTGCTTCCCATTACACAGAGACAAATTAAGCAGGTTAAAACAGTTCTCAGCAAACATCTGTTGAAGCAACTCAAAATTAATGATAAATAAAATTGAGTTCCCTTTGTGCTTGATCTATCTCCTGTCTGTACCTACAAACATGCTACCCTTACTTGTCAATCCAAACCAATTTTGAAGTACATTCCCATCCTCTCACAACATCTTCCCAACAGCCTTTTAATCAAAGGTGAGCATAAACCAAAACGCTCTTTTCCCCACTCGAACACGTTCGCTTGTCCACTTGCAGACAGCGAAATACCTCCTACGCCCGGCAGTGCAGTGCGCCGGGCTGTGCCGGCACCGGCCATCGGCTGACTCCCGCCTGGGTACGGTCTGCAGGGCAGCATGCCAGTGCCCGACCTCCTGGGTAAGAGCCAAAGAAAGACATCAGGGTGTGGAACCTTCCAAAAGCAGGGGTTAGGGAACTGCACCCCGGTGTCACCATTGTCATGCTCCCCATCTCCAGGTGATCCCCCCTCTCCACCGCAGTGGCGCACACGACGTGTGACACACTGCAGATGGGCCGGCGGCCACCCGTGCGGCTCCCTGCTCAGGCAGTATCTAGCTACACACGGGCTGCATTTTGCACTTGCCAGCTAGCTAGTAGCAGCCAATACTTTTTTTAAAGGAAAGTAGTAAAATCCCAATACTAGACCCACTGAGAAAGGGCTAGTAACCATCCACATTGCCTGCTCAAATGCTAATTGCTACATTGGAGAAATAGATGTAGTACACCATCTGGGCAGATCTCCAGAGTCATTTTCAAGAAAGGTATGTTCAGCACTGCATGTACCGGGCAAGGCTCTTCCTCCGTCTCGGCGCTACCGGTGCCGTTCGATACAGCGCACAGCATGCTCTGCGTATTGGCTGGTCCTGAGTAGATAACCATGATCTTCCTTCTCCCAGCGGCAGCCATCTCCAGACATCAGTAAATTAGAAAGTCTCCTTGACACTGATAGACAAGTTGTCATGGAGCTATTTTTCTTTTTTAACAGAGCTGCAGAGAGCTCTGCCTGCGTATCTGGCTCATGATAAATGGCCCGAGGTATTCATTTGCTCGCTGGCTTATTGCATTGTCCACTAATACCTTTGCTCCAAGTACTTGCGTTGCTGTTGCTGTATGGTGCCTGATTCCCACCCTCCCCACAGGCAGCAGCTACTTTGACAGTAAGAAATATAAAAGGACACCAAAATCAAAGACCTTCTACAACAGCTTCTCAGTCTAGCAGACAACGACACAAACGACATCCCCCCACCCCGGAGGAACTTCTCCAGACCGCACCGAGCACCAGGCACCCGACAGCTCTCATTTCCCCCGCCGCTGCTCTTTCTCTCCGAACGCGGCGTGCAGAGCCGGCTCAGGCAGCTGGCCGAGGCCGAGCAGCCACCAGGAGAGAAACAATCCACTGGGGAACTTACCGGTGTCATCCATCACGTCTGTATTTAAAAGCCTGACTTCTGAGGGGTTTGGAGTATAAATACAGGCTCATAACCACTCAGACAGATTTTCAGACTCGCTAGATGCCCAGCTTAAATTGAAGTTGATGAAAATACTGATATTAATAAGAATTAAGCATATTTCCAAAAAAAAAGTAAGCTTTGAGAAAATCCTAGTGGGCACCTCGCTGCATCTTTAGGAGCCTGTCATCATTTAAATAACGTCAGTGACAGGAAATGCCTGCCTTTGTTTAACACACTCATACAAAAGCTCAGATAAAATTCCGCAGAAGACGGCCAGGGAAAAGCTGCATTCACAATTGAGTTGCTTTAGTGAATACAAGCAAATGAACTTGGAAGGTCACTGACATCTCTTGGCTGCCAGCCCGCAGTCTGGTTTTGGAGCAGTGGATGCGAGTGGCCCAGGCACTGTGCACAGGGTGGCTCACAAATGCCGGCCAGAACCCCTCTCTGCCGAATGAGATGTATTTATTGCAGACATAGAGCGATAAATTGGGAATCTTATGGCTGGTTATTGCTGAAACAAGGTCATTTGAATCTCCCATCTATTACAGAATTTTGGCATTTACATTTTAATAACAGTTTTCACCTCCCTTTCATGTTTTACATGTGCAGATGGATTTGACACATGCTACCAAATGCTTTTTTGTGAATGTAGGTTTTTGGGTTTTTTTTTCTTTTCAAACAAGAAAGCCGTTCTACGAAATCTAATGCATGAGTTGTCTGTCCTCCAACTTCATCAGTGCCAAGTTTCCAAGCAAGAGCCATCAGGAAGCTTTCAACCATATACATTCAAGACAGAGTTTTTACATATGAAATGAAACAAAAATTCCACCGATGCCCCAGAACCAGCAGGGAGAGGCGTTTGCAGGCACGGCTGACAGCGCTGGCATCAGTAGTACCTTGCCGATTAGCACAGATGTGAGAAGGAGCAGGAGCCTGAAGTCTGAACTGCAGCTGTGCAGCAGGATGGAGGCGAGGCGGCGGAGAGCAGTTCAGTGAGAGCACACTCGGAGCTTCTTTTAATTGTATATCCTTCAGTACATCAGCAGTGGAGATGTTAGTTATACTGGCCAGGCACAGACCCATCCCAGTGGTCCTCCTCAAACAACAGATTTCACATCAGAGACCTCCCAACCAAAGGAACCTGCTTCTAGCACCTTGGCCTCTGAACCCAGAAATTCCTGGTTCCAATTATTGTCTCACCTCAACAAATATGGCAATTCACAGAGGACGAGAGGATTTGCAAAACCAACCTCAGCACTTACAAACCGAACTCCGCAGTCCACATTAGCAAAATCCTCGGCAACCTTGCATAAACGCGCCTTGGGGCTGGCACTCAAATTGCACTGAGCTGAGCTCACACTTTTTGATCCTGGGAGAACAGAGAGAGGAAAGTGCATGGGAAATATGGGGTTTTTTTGCATTTACATCACTGCTGTGGAGAGCTTACTCAGAATCCATTATTAATGTTCAGATGATGGTTTAGACAGTTAACAGCACCGAGCCAAGGGTGCAGACACGGCTTTCTGCAGAGAAAAGCAGACCAAACCCTGGAGGTCTGCAGCAGAAGTGCTCTGAGCAGCCAAAGTCTCAGACTGAAAATATGTAAGGAACGGTGTTTCGGAGGCATTGCATGACCCCACTTCACAAACAGGAGCTAAGAAAATAAAGAGGGAAATACATTTTTCTTTTCTTTTGATTTACTGCTAGCAGACTACTAGACTGAACTCATGCTGCCGGTCGTGTCATATTCTCTTTCTCCCCTTCCTACACCTTTCATGTGCAAGCAGGCGTATTAGCTCACCTCAAACATATCTCAGAGACATCCCAGCTTTTTCTGCACAGCTAAGACACAAAATTTCCTAAAGTAAGAAGCTGCTATGGCATATAAAACAGGTCAAAATAGTAAGACAAAAATACTTAAGTGGCAGAAATTCCCTGGTTAGAGTCACTGCTGGTTCTTATTATCACCTCCATGTCTTGAGAGCTTTGTATTATCATATTTTATAGAATACTGGATGAAAGGTGTCATCAGGAGAAACAGTGAGGAAAATAAGAATAACATCAGAAAAAAAGAAAAGCAGATAGGTTATCAGAAAACTTAGCAAGTTACAGATTTAAAACCTAAGTCCAATTTAATTTCTCCTGTTCTCCAGACTCACAGGTCCCAGAGTCTCTGGTAATCAGCCAGTGAACGTACACCTTTGGAGGGTTGTGCAGACCTGGCAATTCTCATAATAATGCACTTGTAAACCAGTATTTCAAAAGTTTTCTACTCTTAATTGTCCCTACCACTACCCGCTAAAACAAGGGTGCTGTGCAAATGTTTCTCAGAAGGAAGCTGCTTCGCAGACCTCTGGTTGGAGACAGTCTACACTGAACATTGACATCTTTAGATGTGATAAATGCTCCTGTACTAGCAAGACTTATGCAAAAAACCTACTCTTTCTTCTGATTCTGCTCCATCTTGCACCACACGCAGCTACGAGCACTTGATCAGACCGAGTATCTGACATGAGCTCACAAAGAGCAGGAAAAGATTTACACAAATATTTGATTGTTAGGTTTTCCAGAAAAAGATGGAAAAATGTGTGGAAAAAAACTTAGCTCCAAGTTTCTCCAAGACATATTTTTTTTAATCTTCACAGTGAAAATGCATGAGATGGAAACATTCTGATTGAGTTCCAGTACAACACAGAAGTCATCCCGCCCATCACAGAACAGTAAAAGGGGTTTTTGACTCCTTGCGGCCATCCCATTGGAACAAAATGGGCAGCCATGATGTATCTGTATCCACTACTTTTGATGGTTAAAAAAAGTTAATTAGAACTCCTGAAACAATGAGACATCCAATTTTTCAAATATGATTCATCCTGTGTCTGAACTAGTCTCCCAAGGGTCATTTTCATAGCAAATTAATCTTTCTAATGTCAGACTTATATTATCAGCAGTGACACCACGACCACGGTGTCAGCAGCAGCGATGGCCTTGCTGCAGATAGGCGTGGTAGTGACACTGATGATATTGAGTCTGACAATATAAAAAATTAGCTTAAAATTTAAATAACTCCAACGATGTCAAACGCAACAGAGGCTCATTCAGACCCCGACCATGTCTGCCTCTAGCCGCAAGCTCTGTTGCTTCACTTTTCCCCTCTGGAAACGATGGGGCTAACACCACCAGCCTTCTCTGCGCAGTGCTTGAGAGGGGGTGTTGAAAAGTGCTGGACACCTAGACAAAAGCCACCTATTCCGGCTGCTCCTAGCCAGCGGAGAAACAAGAGTCGCAATACTATTGCGAGCACCTTTTAGGGAGGAAGGAGACGTGTGGGTAACCACCAGCTGATACATCCCTCTTGGACATGCGTTGATCACATTGCCTTCTAGTCACTCAGCCATGGAGGAGATGGGCCTTATCACTGCTGTAATTGAACAAGGTCTTCTTTTAGCTTGGCTTTAAGCAGCAAGCATTACAGCAGAAGCTCCCGAGCCCTGTTCAGTCGTGAAATTCTAAGAGGTCACAACATGCACTGGGAGTCAGTTAAATAAAAATACAGCAAGTAACTGTTCTAACTATTCAACAGCCTTTGCCTCAGAGACCGCAGTTCTCTTTTACAGAGTTTCAAGCCATTCACTGAACACATCCTGGAAGCAATATTGTCTGCTGCCTGTTTGCAAGCAAGTCAGACAATATTTCATATTTTTCTTGGCAAGATGAACTTCAGAACTGGGTTCTAGCAAATACACTCTGGGATCTAAACCCTCATTTTATATGCTGTCAGAATTCTACAACACTTGACCAAAATTTTCTTTTTTGGCAAGCAGCCTTGCCAGGAAATTCATTAGCCAGGATTTGCAAAAAGTGAAGGAAATAAATCAATATTAGCACAGGCAGCACAAATTCATTTGATGATTAACGCAGGTATTGCTTGTATTTTCTTTTACAGTCTCAGTTATCATTCACAATATACAGGACGTGGCAATTGTTTAACCACATAACCTCTAGCGTCACTTACAAACTAGGCTTAAATTATGGCCAGGCTGCAAATTTCATTAAGCCTGGCAAGGGATTTTTGCTGAAGAATCCAATAGTAACACTCATTAAAAAATACGACCGTTAAAAATAAGACATGTGACTTTTTTCCTCATGCATTTCCCATGCGACTGGCAGGCTGGATTTCCCGTTCTGCCCCGGTACCCGCGGCTCCCCACGGGTGCCGACACAGGCTCCCTTTGGTTTTCAGGCAGTGCGCCTCGGCCAGTGAGTTGGGACCCCCCCAGGGCAGCTCAGCGTGCCCCTCAGCTCCTGTTTCACCCGCTCGGAGTCACGCGTCCTGCACCATGGGCACGGAGTCTGTAGCCCCGCTTTCGGCACCACGTCCCGGAGAGGGGCAATGCTCCTCTCCGTTTGTAAGTACGGCGTTATGAACCCGGCCAGTCAGTCAGTAGACAAGGGGGTTAGGGGGTTGGAGGTAGCAGGGTCCAACCAATATCTCTGTGCTGGGTGTTTGTTTAACAGGCGCCTGCCGGCACGGGTGGCAATACTGTATTGGAGATGCCCTCCTCCAGCAACCGCTTGGTCTGAAAAGGCAACTCCATGAAGAGAGGGGAACACAAGCACCACAATCACACACGCAGAAATATTTCTGATAGCTATATCAAGTAGTGGAAACATCTTCCTGGCAGCAAATGCCCTGTGGACAAAATATAAGCAAACTCAACGCCTCCCCACACCAACATGCTCATCCTCAAGAAGGCACTCAGCAAAACTAATCTAAATTAACAAGAGTTGCGAATCTAGAGCAGATTACTTAAACGTCATTGTATCTTTGTGCAGACACTCTTACTCAGAAGTAAAATCCCCCTGATTGCCTTAAACTTAATTCTCTTACAAATGACATTACAGTAAACTGGCAGCTTCCAGCCTTCTTAGGATTTGCAGGCACCCAGAACTGTCGGAGGAAGATGCTGCAGACGGCTGCGGAGCAGTGCCTGGCTATGGACAACAGGCTGCTTCTCCTGGGTTCGCTTTTCAAACCAACCCCAGGGCTCTCTGAAACAGAGACTGAAAAATGGCTAAGTCAAACAAAAGCCACATTAGTTCTGCCTAGGAAAGTTTACGCATTAGGTAATCTACGTTAACTGCTAATTTGGACATTTTCCCTGAGTACCCCACCCAGATGGATGATTACTACCATAAGGCTGGCTGGCTTTTGGTAGGAAACTGATAGACCTATAGATAAGTATTCCGTAAACTTCAGAAAAGCTCAGTAATTCACATTTTATTATTTTAAAAAACCCTCCCAGATGTGCAATTTAACACTGCATTCATAAATCTAACGCACAATTAAGAGGGACATTTAAATCCTGTAGATTAAAAGTCTATGCACAAAGTATAGCACTGATAAGTCATGCTGCCTCGGTAGCACTGAGCACCATTTTGGTAGGAAAAATCATACACCATCTATGCTGCTCTAATTGTCCCTGTGGCACTAACAATTTAAAAAACAGTTCAGATCCTTGAAGCTGAGCGAGTCACACACATGGCGGGTGGTGGGTGACCGCACAGAGGCCGGGCCAGAGGCCATCCCCGGCCCGGAGGGCTGGCGCTGGCGAGGCGCTGGCTGCAGGAACCGTGCCGGGTCCGACAGAGAAACATGAACCGTCTGCCATGAAGATGCCGGTTGTTACAGCAAAGCTGTTCCAGCAGGCAGCAGCCGGAGCTGTGCCATGTGCCCTGCGGCACACCCGGCGGCGTTACCGGCGCTACCTTCTCCTTCCCCTCGG
>NW_009614147.1:8099-9257 GCF_000690535.1 Cariama cristata | reverse complement strand
GATGACCTTGGTAGTTTACAAACTGTTAATTAATTTTATTTTATTTTTTTTTTCTCTTGGAGCCTTGCCTGAGGTTTACAAGGCCAAGGGGGGAGAGGTTAATTATTAATTATGGAGGGGAACGTGGGTGCTGGTGCGGTGGAGCCCATCCCTGCTGTATCGCCGTCCCCTCTCCATCACCATCCCCTCTCCATCACCCTTTGGGGACCCAGGCAGCCCCATGCCCAGCCGGTTCAGCTCACCCATCCGGCGTTTGCTGGGTAACCACGGGCCAAAGGAGGAGGGAGCCACGCACAGCGGGTTGTGAGTGATGGTTTGCAACCCTCCTGTGACGATAACATTGTCGGTGGGTGTTTTTGGCAGCGTACCGGCACCATGCGCCTGGCAGCCGACGGCTTTTCCTCGGAGGAGGAGCCTCTGCTCGAGGAGCCCTCGGTGAGCAGATACAGCCAACGAAAGCCAAGTGACCGCTTATGTGGGGCCTACAGTATTTTTTTCCTCCTGGGCATCGGGTCTATGCTGCCCTGGAATTTTTTCATCATGGCAAAGCACTACTGGATGTACAAGCTGCAAAACTGCTCGGATCAAACAGGCCCAGTTGGACAGGAGACATCGGATCTGCAGGTGAGTGTGCTGCTTCCAAGGCAGGAAAAAAAAAAGCTGATTTCCATCCTAACTTGCTCTTTTTCCCCTCCGCTTCCCCAGAAGGCGAGTGAACATCCTCTGGGGTTTTGCCCTGCTGCCAACCAGGAGTGGAGGTTTATTTGGGGAGCACGAATAGTTGCAAGAAAAGTGCTTCAAGCTAAAAGGCGTAGCGCTTTGTGGTCTGTCTTTTACCTGTATTTGAAGTGGGTTTAAAAAATTTAGCTTAAGCTTCCCCGTAAGCAAGGCTGCCCTTCGTAGGACAATTTCTACCGTGCAAGGTAAAAAAAAAAAAAATATCTGTGTGGTGTTTTTTTGTCCTTCATGCTTGGTGAGCCCCCGAGCCTCGCGGGGCTCCGTGCTTTCCCAGCTGGACTTGGCTGCAATTCCCTGCAGGCTGGGAGATAAATTGCTCGGAGCTTCTGGTCTCGCGGCGAGGCATCGAACATGTTTTGGGAAGTTTCTCCCTTGCGCTGGCTGGTGCAGCACGTCGTTCGGAGGCAGCGGCAGGGCTTG
>NW_009614147.1:1934-8068 GCF_000690535.1 Cariama cristata | reverse complement strand
CCAGCGCCGGAGCAGGTGGCTTAGATAGTCTGGAGCCACCCCGGGTGCTTTACTGCTTTTCCTTCAAGATCTGGCAGGTGTGACCGGAGCATCTCCTTGCGGCAATAAACATCTGGCTTTTGGCACATGGGATGAGGGGCTTGTCACGGGGTGACTGATGAGCCGGCCTTGGGGTGGCAAGCTTGATGGCTTCTCTTTTTCTCCCCAAGAAAGCCGCTTTCTCTTGCTCCTTCTGCCACGGCAAGGTTGTTTCCCTGTGCCCCCCTGACAAAGCGATGCCATTTCTTTGTGGCTGGCACAAGTGTCGGCGTGGTGAGGCTGCGTCCCGTCCTCCTCCCGTTGCCGGGCTTGTTCAGGTGGTTTGGGCACATTTTATTTTGATATAAACACAGGGCCAGGTGTGACACCCGTGTTTTCTCTATGATTGCTCACACCAGTACAGCATCCGTGGCTGTTTTGATTTTACCAGTCATTAAGCCGGCTGTGTTTTTGATGGGGAGGAAGCAGAGTGTCACCAACGGTGCTTGTACCAGGATGCTGAAGTACCGATGTAAATCATGGTACTGAGTGGATTAAACTGATGGAGACCAAGTCCCCGTGGTGCCCAAAAAACCACAGGTAGGCCGTCCCTGTGCCAGCAAGGGTGCTCGGAGAGGGGACGAAGGGTGCTGTGCAACCACGGGGCACGATGTCCTCCCTCATTCCCTGCATCCCACCCGCTCCTCATCGCTTCTGTGTCACGCTTATCCAAGGCGCTTCTCGGAAAAGCTGTTTCGAAGTAAAGCATCGCTACGTGTCTTCTTCCTAAAAACTCTTGCGCAGCTGTGTTCCTGATCGGCTCAGCCATTACTTTGTGGAAAAGGTGTTTCTCCTCTGTCTGTCTGGCTGTGGTCCAATGCTTTTGACTTCCTCCGGTGAAAAGCAGCCTGGCTTTTCCGTGGCAGTCGAGGCTGATCAAAAATGAGCCGGTCGGCCCCCGTTCCCACCCTGGGATGGCGAGCTGCGGCAGGAGGGCTTACCTGCGAAAAGAGCTCGACTCTGAAAAGATGCACCCGTGACTGGCAGCCTGCGCGCCGCTCCAGCCTGCTCGCTGCTGCTAATTTCATGCCCCGTGCTCCAGGTAACGCTCCGCTGCCTTTAGCCACCACCGTGGGCCTGGATTGCTTTTCCAGCCCGGCAGGAGCCCAGCTGCCAAGTCCAGGTTGGAGCAGAATAAAAACTACTTTGCAAAAGCATCTTGGCAATGCCCGGCAGCGCCGGTGACTAATTTGCTGCTGCCGTGCTCTGTTGTTGGTTGGGTTTGGTTTTTTTAAGGTACGGAGTGCACGGCGTGCATCATGGCAGCCTGTTGGAAGATGCTGTAGTTAATATAGGGTCCGTGACGTGCCTCGGCTCCACGGCTCAGGGATGAGACCTTCCCCCACAAGAGGTGGAGGTGGGAGGAGGGCAGCTTTGGATGGGGAGGAAGATATCAAGTTTGCTTTGGGGAATTACTATTACTAATTATTATTAACCAGGAAAGGGATGACAGTCTTTCAGTGCTTGCGTTTATTCTCTAAAATCGTGTCGGTGATAGTGGAGCTCGGCCCTTGCGAGCAAGGGATGCCCAGAGGAGATGAGCTGGCCGGTCAGGGAGGGCTCAGCAGAAAGGGGGAAGAACTGGGTATATCTTGTATAGCCAAAAAGTTGCTCTGAAAGCACGTCTGTGATGGGTGGGCATACCCCCCGAGGGAGAACAGTTACCTTCTGAGCTGGATTGACACCTGCCGAGCAGGAGCGGAGATGCGTACGGAGCCTGATGTTTCCCCTTGGTCGGGCTATGGGTTATATTTGCCACCCGCCGTTCTGCTGCTGCATTAAAAATGTGGCATGAGGGCTTTCCTTCATCGCAGAAACCCTCCTACTTGGCTCTTCTTTCACAGCAGGGTTTGGCCGTGGGTAAGGCAGGGTAAAATTTCCCGGCGTAGTGCAGGCTCCTCAGTTCCTTAAATAATTCCCCGATTCTCTTCCCACCGCCAGTGTGAGCACGTTTGCTGGGAATGAATGGACGTTTCCCTGGGGTGCTCGAAATGCAGCATCTCTGCTGGATTACTTCAAGTACGCTTCTGCTTGGTGGAAAGAGTTATAAGGTCTTTTTTTCCTCCCCAAAAGAAAATTAACTTGAAAGTACATTAAATATCCCCAGGCTGATTTGGGGGTTTCTTTTAAGTAGGTTGGTAAATAAGTCTTGGTTTTAGCAGCCAACTTTGCATTTTGCTTTGTATTTTCTCCTATAATTCATCGTACGGCCGTAGAGCTTTGAGCCTCCTGCTTCGCCAAGCCGATGACGTTAGCGTGGGCATTGATATCTCCGTCTATATGGACCCTCTGGGAGCGATGATGAGATTTCCCGTCGCTTACAGTAAAAGCTCCTGATAGGGAAGAGAACATGCTTGTAAACTGATTAAAAGACTATGACCCAAAACTGGAAAAAAAAACCAAACCAAACAACCAAAACCAAATAACGTGCGGAGAAAACGTGCCAAGTGCCTTCTCGCGCTCGGACGCGACGTGGCCCCGTCTCTGTAGCTAGATAACTGCAGAAAATGAAAGCCCATTGCGATGGGGGTGGAGATGTAGGTCATCCTCTTTGCGAGCATCGTCCTACCTGCTGGCTGAGAGTCCCGCAGAAAAAACAAGGGATTAAGGGCCTCGCGGGGAGGAGATCGAGTAGACACGCTTTAACAGCGTAATACATAAAACGGATTGAAAATGTAAGCGTTTGGCTGCAATCTTGGCAAAGAAATCTCTCTCTCTCTCTCTGCTGTGGTTATTGCTTTCTGTGTGCCCAGCCTGACCTCTGTGCGAGGTGGGCTGGTGAATATTGACTGATGCTGCAGACGACTTATTCGGAGGATATACGAGTCCCCGGAGTAAACGTGTGTTGAGTCTCAATGTAGCTTCTCAGTGAGTTTCGTGCACGCGGAGAGGGAAACCGGGAGGGAAAATAACGTCCCTGTGTCCCCACTCAGGCTGCTGTTGCTCGAGCACGTTCTCAGGCGTGGTGTCCCGGTCACTCTGCGTGGAGAGGGATGCGCAGGTTTGCTAGCCATCGCGGGCTTTTAAGGCAGTTGGCTAATAATCTTAATGCTTTTGTGTCCTGATTTGTAAAAAAAAAAACCAACCCTCACGGAGCTCAAGTAGGATAAAACGTTCAGGGGGTTTGTTCAGGATGCTGGAGAAATTTAGACTTCTTTATTTCAGGTGCTGCCCCATGGGGCCAGTGCGGCAGTGAGGCAGGTATTTCCTTCACCGTTTTTGCTTCTGAATGTGTTATGTCCCTAATTACCTGAAATATCCCGGGGCTGTCGCAGGATGAAAAAGCCCCGGGGACCCATTCCCTGAGCAGTTTTGCAACACGTGCTGCAACACGGCGAGGTGGATACCTACAGCCGAACTCCCCGTGCGTGCTGTACCGTGCCGTATTTAGGACCTGAAATTCATGTGTTGTTCCCCCCTGACCTTTTTTTCTTTTTCTTTTCTTTTTTTTTTTTTTCCTGGCAGGAGTTTTTTGAGAGTTACATCTCCATTGCTTCAACTGTGCCCTCGGTGCTGTGCCTGATCGGAAACTTCTTGCTCGTCAATAGGTAAGTGCTGCTCCGTTCCCGGGTCTGTTCGCTGCGGCTCTCCCCGGCTTTGCCTGCATCGTTCCTGCTTTTCTCCGGCTTCAGCCGGGGCTCCCAGCTCAGCCTCTCCTTCCCTTGAGGGGAAGCCATGGGACATCATGAGCCCAGCCTCCCTGCGCGGCCAAAATCCTCTGGTCTGCCCCTACCTGAATCGCAGCTGGCTGAGATGAAGTGGGGTGAAACCCCCTGCCCGCCGCCAGCAGCACCCATGCCTGGAGTTGGCTTGAGTTGCACCACTGTGAATAAATTCCTAATAAATTCCTTGGTTAACTGCTTGGCAAATGCTCTTTGCTCTTAAAAATGCCATCGTTGTCACCAGGGGACCGGCTGAGAGAGCAGAGCTCATCCAAGCAGGAGTAATGCCTTCCTCTAGTCCTACCAGCCGCTGAACTGGGTTTAGAAATGGACCATTTGGGCCTTGTTGCAAGCTTGACTTAAATCTGAAAGAGCCGCATCCCTTCCTTTGTACCCTTCCTTATCCCCGATCAAACTCCTGCATGTTTGCGGGCAAAGGGGAATGTGTTTGTGTGCTTTATCTCTAGATCTGTGTTGCTGGTCCGGCTCCCTGCCTGGCTCCCTCGCCCCTCCGTCCTACCCCCAGGCCAGCCCGGGCAATAAGCACCCTCCGTGCCCAAACAGCTCATTCCCTTGTAGCGACGTGCCTGGCGTTGCTTTCACCCAGCCTGCCGTGTTTCCCAGGCAGGCTTTATCGCTGCTGCTGTGTGTTGCTCCAGCGATGGGGGTAGTTCCTGATTTCTGGGAGAAAAGGATATTTACAGCTCGGTTGGGCTTAGTCCTGCTGATGGCAAAAGTGGAAATCGTAGAGCTAACATCTAAAGGCTTCTGAGAAAAATCATTACTTTTTATTCCTCATCTCCCCCCACCCTTCTTTATTTTCTTTGATCCTTCTCGCAGCAGAGGAGTTGGTGTCCTCTGCATCGCGCCTTCACGTTACAGTTTTAAACGCTGGAATTTTCCTTTCCCCTTGGCCCCAGGGTGTCTGCCAGCATCCGGATCCTCTCCTCCCTCTTCATCGTGCTGGCCACCTTCTTGATCATCACGGTGCTGGTGAAGGTCGACACCTCCACCTGGACCACCGGCTTCTTTGCCCTCATCATCGGCTGCATGGTCATCATCAGCAGCGCCTCGACCGTCTTCACCAGCAGCATCTTTGGGCTGAGCAGCCACTTCCCCATGAAGAACTTGCAGGCGCTCATCTCGGGTAGGTGTCCCCCAGCCGCGCCGTCCCGGTGGGATCATGCTCTTGGGTTTTCTATGGTGGGGTGATTTTCTTTCTCTCCTGCATCTGGCGTTTTGTCACATGGGGGTTATTTTAGAAACTTAGCTTTGCCTTAAAGATAAAGGGAAGTTGCAGAAGGAGAAACATGCTCGGTCACATGAGCTGGTGCTTTCGTTTCTGTAAATACCCATAAACTGAAGTGATGAGGGCTCGGCAGAGACGAGGAGAGCGGAGGTCCTTCGCCGGCCCTGCCCGGGGGGGACCAAACACCCTGCAGAGCAGCTCCAGCCAGCGGCTCCTGATGGCTTGACCTGGGTATTGGTTCTGAGCAGGGAGAAGGGAGGAAGGAGCTAGGTCCCTCAGCTCCTCTGTTTGCAGCCGGAGGAATCTTTAACAGTGCATCGTCTCCTCCTTTCTGTTCAGCATTTCCATGCATTTCCATGAGTGATGAGGGGCACGTTGGGAGCCGTGAGTGATGAGCTCCCTGGAGGTTTGATAACATTATAAATGTGCTGCGGAACGGCTGACAAACCAAGAGAGGAAGGGGATAAAATCAAGATGGAGAAATTTTTCCTGGGGCCGAGACAGGAGTGTTTTAATGAGCTTAGCCCAGTGAGGGAAATCGCTGCATCCCCGAGACGGCATACCTGGTGCTGGTGGCTTGAATTCCCATCTGGAGGAGTGCAGAAGAGAGGTGGTTATATGTGTGCCAGTGGAAAGCCAGGTTTAGGCTTTGGCCAGGGCTTGGACCTTCTCTGGAGGACTCAGCACGTGCAAGCCCAGCGGGTTGGGTCCCATCCTGACCCTTGTGCGGTGTTGCGGCTGGGTTGGCAGGGGATGCAGGGTGGGACCTGGGCGGTGATGCAGCCCCACGAATAGCTGTGTTGCAGCGAGGCGTGGAAATGGAGATGAGGTGCTGTGTGCAGCTGTACCCTCAGCCGGGTTTGGGGACCAGTGTGTGGGGCAGGGGGATGAGCTGCTTCCCCTGGGGGGGTTGTGCATGCCGGGAAGTGTTAATAAGAGGATGCTGCTGTTTCTGCGTTCCTTCTCTGCATCAACGTCCTCCTCGCTGGAGGTGCTGTGGGTTGCTCTCTGCCACCTCGATGTCCCTCACTTGTGCCCGTCTCGGTCAGGCTGGCTCGGCCCTGGGTGCTGAGCTCTGGCTCTCTGGTCCCCTGCACAGGTCAGGCCATGGGCGGCACGATCAGCGCCATCGCCTCCTTGATAGA
>NW_009614147.1:313-1903 GCF_000690535.1 Cariama cristata | reverse complement strand
GGCCACCGTTACGGACAGCGCCCTGGCCTACTTCATCACTGCCGACGTCTTCATCGTCATCTGCATCATGGCGTACCTCCTCCTTCTCAGGCTGGAGTACTCCAGGTATGTGCACCAACCTGCCGTGGGCATCCCGCAAGCACGGGTCGGGAGGGTTTGCTACTGTCGATGCTGAGCGGGGTTGCTGGGGGGACCCATGGGATGCTTGCTGGGCTGGTCCCTGCCCCATCACCCCCCCAGCATCCCACCCCACATGCTCCAGCTCCGGCACTGTGCCGCTGCCAGCCACACTTCCCCATTTGACCGAAACCACAGACTGAAACTAGGCGCCCGTCCTGGTGCGTGCTGAATTTCTGGCAAGCTTCCTGGGGGGAGAGGGGTGCTGACGCTGGGGCTTCTGAAATGCCTGAAGTCAGCAGAGAGCTGTAATCTGGAAGGAGCCAGCCAGGTGGGTCCCCGTAGGGTGTCTGTGTCTGCAGCGTCCTGCACTGATGTGCGTGACCCATTGGTCTCGTTGGTGCTTGCAACCCCCAAAACTGCCTGGCCCCCCCAAATGCCTGCATGCTGTAGGTCCTCCCTGTGAACCGCCGAGGGTGTAAAGGGGAAGAGAGGCTGGTGGGTCCCTGAGAGTCACCTCTCTGTACAAAGTGGGAGCTGGAGATGCGATGGGGCCGCTGCAACCTCCTTCGCTGGGTCCAGCGGACGTCCCTGCATTGCCATGTCCTGCTCTCTCGCCAAATCTCAGTTTGTGTTCCCCCCCCCTCCCCGCTTGGCTAATATCCTCCCTCCTTCTCTTTTTCCAGATATTACATGAGCGGCCAGAATGAGAGCCCATCTCAGGCCACCGTGCTGCCCAACGGCTCCATGGAGAACGAGGCAGAACTGGGAGGCACTGCAAATACCTCCTTGGTCCCAAAAAACACTGGCGCCCCCCCGCTCCGCCCCATCCTGCAGAAGACCGCCCTTCTCGGCTTCTGCGTCTTCTATGTCTCCTTCATCTCCATCATCATCTTCCCTTCTCTCTCCTCCAACATCGAGTCAGTCAGCAAGGCCTCGGGAAGCCTGTGGAGCACCACGTACTTTGTGCCTCTCACCAGTTTCCTCCTGTACAACTTTGCCGACTGGTGCGGGAGGCAGATCACCGCCTGGATCCAGGTGCCTGGTCCCAAGAGCAAGCTGCTGCCCGTCCTCGTCCTCCTCAGGACCGTCTTCCTCCCTCTCTTCATCCTCAGCAACTACCAACCCCGGACTCACATCCGGGCAGTGGTCTTCAACCAAGACATCTACCCGGTGGTCTTCACAGTGCTACTGGGGCTGAGCAACGGCTACTTGGGGACGCTGGTCATCATCTACGGCCCCAAGATCGTGCCGAAAGAGCTGGCCGAGGCGACGGGGGTGGTGATGATGTTTTACCTCACGCTGGGGCTGGCCGTGGGGTCCGCCTGCTCCGTTCTCATTGTCCACCTTCTGTAGAGGAGTAGCTGGGAGGGATACCCTTGGTTTGTGGTGCTGCTGTCAGTTATTTAGTTGTTTGGGGTTTTTTTTCTGCAAGAAGCCGTAGTTTTGGGGCAGGCTGCCTGTTGTGGGAGC
>NW_009614147.1:0-253 GCF_000690535.1 Cariama cristata | reverse complement strand
ATGCTTGGACATTTGTCACTCCCCGCTCGACCGGAGCAAACGGACCAAAAAAGCCTCGTCCTCCCCTGGAAGCTCAAGGAAGCACCGGGGGCACTGGGAAGCCCATCCCTCACTCCAGTACCAGTGGGCAAGGCGGACTTGCTGGTGCCACCACGCTGGTTTTAAACGGAAACCGGGGCTTTTAACAGCACCTTGGGTTTTTTGCTGCCTCGTTGTTAGGAGTTTAGCCCCGCAGTGTTTTGGTGGTCTCAGG
>NW_009614146.1:275-2058 GCF_000690535.1 Cariama cristata | reverse complement strand
GAGAAGCAAAACTTCCAGTTTCAAAATCTCTTACCTCCCCCAGTGTAATCATGTACCATTACCCATCATACACTCAGCAAAGGCTATTCAATTCTATTATAATTTGTGTTTAATAAAAACAAAGATTTCTCCAGAATTACTGTTCATGTACTGGACAACGGGTTGTTTTAGGGCCCAAAGACTAGAACAGCTGAAAACTATGAATTACCTTAATTTTTCTGCCTGTTCAGAGAGGATCCATAGCAAGATTGCTTATATTACTGAATTCTGCATACTTCAATATTGAAACTTACAGTTACTGGTCCTTTTATCTACACCAAGGAGCCACCTTTTTTCTGTTATTTCTTCTATAAAATCAAGATCTCTGAAAAGAGGAAACTTTCACTGGATCTTATCTATTTCATTTCATGTGTGTAGGTCAAATGGCTGTGTGTTCTCTCTGCTGAAACAAAGTAACGTAATTTCAGGCTGTACAATCTTATAGCAAAGACTGCAAGATGTTTTGAAGATGCCACTGATTGTAATACAAATCAATATTAAATTATCTGTATAGGAAACATTTTCAAAAGATGGTCCATCAAGTTTTCTCATAGGATCATGGATTTCTAGGATCATACTCTAATAACTACAGTAAGCTATTACAGTTTATCTCCCTCTTCAATTATTAACAGGTCAAAAAAGCCAAGTGACATTATTTTATATATATTCAATGTTACGTACTTGGTTCATAACTTACTAATGCCACACAAAATCATGAAGGTAGAAGTTTCTGAACATGTTTTCATTTGAGAACATTTATGTAGTCATACAGCTAAGTGACGCAAAAGGTTGTCCTTTAGGCACTCTACCTTTCTTAAAAATAATCCATTAAAAATAAATATCTAAACAGTTCTGATCACTCGGCAGCATACTCTTTAAATGGCTACAGACTGTACTATTTAGCCTGATGTTGATTACGCGTTTCAAAGATTAGTAATTTCAAATCAGCTAAAGACCTTCATCATATTTCTATCAATTTCTGTATATATGAAAGCACATTTCAAAGCCTCCTCATTGCTGACTTGTAAAACATCTCATGACTGTCAAACCGAATTTATTTTTCGGCCAAGCAGAATAAATTACATTTCACAATACAGTAACATGCAACACAATAAAAAGAAGTGCCTATCAAGTGTGCAGATAAGGGAATTCTTGTCCTGTCATTGCCACACAGGCAGGGCACTTCAATAGCAAAACAAACAAACAAACAAAAACCCCAACAAACCACCAAAACCAACCCCACACTACAGTTATAACCTCTAAAAAAAGTTCACACATTGAAGCCTCATATGGGTCTGTTTTGATTTGAGATGAGTGACACTGGTGGTTGGAAAGGCTTATGCTAAATGTTCCAGACAGCTGATGCAACCACCTCTGCATCTGCCAGTTTGCAGCATGATGCTTCTAGAGCAGTGGGGCTGGCTGCCCTTACAGACTTGAAGGAGAAAGGGAAGGAAGAAAAAAAAAAAAAAAGGTGGAGATCCACCACCACAAGAACTACTATCATCAATCTTCCCGCAAACAACAGCTACCCGTGTACAACATTAACCATCAGGAGCTGGACCCCTAATGCGTTTTTCATCCAGTTTGTAAACTGTGAGGTGGCAGCTCACAAAGGTCCAACTCCACAGACAATGAGTATCCACCCGAGTCCAGCAGCCTCTTCAGTGTCCGTATTTAAGTGGAATTACGGCCATCCCCACCATGGCAATAAGCACGCCCCGCCACCCCCAGGATGTCAAAG
>NW_009614146.1:0-206 GCF_000690535.1 Cariama cristata | reverse complement strand
TGCCCTGCGCTCGGTGAGTCTGCTCTCGGTGCAGGCAGGAGGAGCGGGCCCCCCGGGCTCCGCAGAGCTCCGCTTTGCAGCGGGGTGGCCGAGGAGGTGGTTGGGAAGGAGGAGACACGCCGAGAGCCCTGGGGAAGAGGAGGGACCGCCGGCGGGAGGGGGATGGCGAGAGGAAAGGAGACAGGTCGGAGACGGCACAGTCGGGA
>NW_009614145.1:17159-31991 GCF_000690535.1 Cariama cristata | reverse complement strand
CCGCCCCGGCCCTGCCGCTGTGGGGTGGGGTCTGCTCGTGTCCGCTGCCCTCGCACCCGCGGTTACCCCCAGCGTGGGTTCGGGTGATGCCCCCTTTCCTCACAGACACGGCCCCAGCACAGGGTCCCCGCACATCGAACCACCCCACAGACGCGGAGGGGTCACTCTCGCCCCTGTCCCCACGCACAAACCCCAGCCGGGGGCTGCCTGCTGGTTCACGCACACCCACCAGGCGCGAAGGCTCCCTCACGCCTGGTCACACGGCCCTAACTGCAGGGTCCACTCACGTCCCCATCCATGCACACACAGTCTGAAAAAACACTGCCAGGTGGGCCCACTCTTGTCCCCTGCCCTTCCATGGGCACACATGGCAGCAGTGGGCCTGCCCACGGGCGTCCCTGTGCTACGGACGTCCTCTGTCCCGGGTGGTGTGGGGATAAGGGCACTCCTCCCCACGGATGCCAGGCAGACACCCCACAAGCAGCGCTGCCCTGTTTTGGGCCTGGGTTTATTTTCCCCTGCCTGCATCCCGCTTGACAAGGGGCTGCTGCCACGCAGCATTCATGCCACCACTCTGCCGCCTTTCTTCCCGGCCTGCTCACAGAGATTTTTGTTTGCTCAGGGATTTAATTTCCTGTTTGTTTGTAAAAACAAAGAACTGAGGTGCTGGCCTGCTGTCTAGAAATTTGGACAATTGTTTGCTGTTTCAGTCTTCTTGCCACAATCACTCTAAAATCAGTGCTCTCCTTGTGTGTGTTTTGCCGTTTGCTGCCCAGGCTCCTTTCAGGCTACCTGATTTTTTGTTGTTTGGTAGAGCCAGACCCATGTTACACATTTCTCTGTGTGGGGAATCTCCGGAGCCTATGCACGGTTTTAGGCTGCTGCTCCTGCACAAAATGGCAGGTTTAGGCTTTATTCCAGCATCTCCAGCGCACCTTGGTCTTGAGCATGCCTTGGCGTGGGCGAGGCTGTTTGCTCCCACGAGCAGGAAGTGCGCGCTGTGTTTGTAACTCAGCATGGTTATCAGACTGGGTTTTAGGGTGGACTTTGTTATTCATTCTGTAGTGCTTTACAGTAGAGACAGTGTTGACTGATAGGAATGAAACAAGACCCTCCTAAAAGTGATGAGGAGAACTTTCATCCTCCATCTATAATTACCTCAGCTCCTGCACGCGGTAGATCTCTTTGCAGACCTGCAGCCGCAAGGTGCCTGGGTGACATTTGGTCTCATCCACAGTGAAGTTCTGCAAGCTCCCAAACCGCAAATGAGGCTGAAATCATAAGCATGACTGAGAAAGGGCTGCCCAGACAAACCAAGACTGTCTTCATCTACGTTTACAATACCCTCATATGCCTGTTTGTTCTTGCTGTTTCCGATCATTCTGCTCTACCTCCTCCTTTTGCCAGCATTCAAACGCATTTTTTCTTCACTGGAAAACATTGCTTCTGTAAACCAAGACATGCCCTTTATGACAAATTCAGAAAACAGGTTAGAATATCTCTCACCCTTACTGGCCAGCTTCCGTCATACTGGTTAAACTGCTGATCAAACTCCATCAAACTCTAGTCCTGAAAATATATCCCCTTGTGCCTCTTAAGCCTTGCAACAGCAACCCTGATACATGAATGTAGTCATGGATGCAAAGTTTACCGTATGCACAAGGCCACTGATTTTGCAGGACTCCCAGTCCCTGTTTGCTCTGTGCTTCCTATTTCCTGTGCTCTCCCGTTAGTTGAGGGTCACCGATCCAGGACCTGAATTACGGTGCTGAAAAGTTACAGCAGAGACTTGATGATTTTCATTATGTCCTTGGAAAGCCTTCTCTTACAACTCTCCAATTTGGAACTCCCTATTGCCCTTCCTGTAACTGCCAGAAACCAGCATCTACTTCACCACTGCTACGCACTGATAGTTACATTGGTGAAAAGAATAGGTAAACCCCTGCTATCCTGAGTTGTGGCGTGTGGTAATCTCAACAAGCGTCATCTCACCCTTTTACGTCGGATTTGGTAAGAACCACTTTCCGTCCCATATACTCAGACTTCCAGACAGAAGGGGCCACTGTAACCCGTTAATCTGACCCGTATACAAAAGCCATAGATGTTTTTCCCAGCAGCTGGATCAAAGACAACACATCTCGTCTTAAAGATTCCAAGTAATGGCAAGTGCCTTACTCTACCTACTAATTTATTCCAATGTTTAATTATCCTTGCTGCTAGGAAATTGCTTCTTTCAAGGTTGAATTTGTCTAACTTCAAATTCGAGACATCAGAACTTGTTATGCCTTTGTTTAAAAAACTGCACAACCATCCCATTTTCATGGATAAGTAACTGTACATGATGCTCCTATCGCTTATCCTTGTTAAACCTAATAGATTGTTTTCTTTTAAGTGTCACATTGTAAGATTCAGTTTCAGCCACGGCAGCATTTTTTGGACTCTCCAGTGTTTCTAAGCACTTTTGACTCATAGGCACCCACCCTGGATACAATGTCATTGTGGTCTATACACACATGCTGTGCACAGAGTAAAAATAATTTCTCAGTTGTTGTTTGGCTTTCCCCTTCTCACATATCTAAAGATGGAATTAGACCATTAACTGCACAAAAAGCTTGTGGAGTCTGTTACCCATGGTGAATCCCCAAGTCTCTTTCTGCATCTGTTTTCCAAGAGAGCATCTTTATGCAGCCATTCATCACTGATGTTCTTCCTTCCTCACTACATGGCCTTGCAGCAGGGTGTGTTAAAATACATCTTGTAATTTTGTGACAATTTACCCAAGCCTTTGAGATCCCTCATTCAATATGAGAACCGATCCTCTGAGGCTGATAAATCGCCAGCATAGATGACAGAAAAGCGCAGGCCTGAAGCTGACCGCTGTGTTAGTCTACCTTCTCCTTCAAAGCCTGTTTTCTTCTTTTTTGTGTGTCCTACTTTCAATGGATTGTTACATGTATGTGATTATGTCATTTTTTCCCCTTGCCAGTTCCATTTTGTATAGCTGAGCTATGAGAGCCAGACTGAGTCAAAAGCTTTCTCCAAGTATAAAGTCAAGACAAATATCTTCCTCTGTTTTTGTGCTTTCTCCATGTTTATTTATGAGATGCAGAGTAAATATGTGGTCAGTTGTTTGTTTCTCAGGAAGGCATCCCATTTGACTTTCAGTGTTTAGCATGTTGTTGTTTTGAGTAGATACCACATATAATTCATTTATTGATGATGCTGCAGAAATGTTTGCCTACGTTTCTTCATACCTAGATTACTGCATAATGCACAGGCTGAAGGCATCTCTCATTTGGGGGTAACTAGATTAACCAACAAATCTCAGGGAAGGATGCAGATTGAAGTGTTATATTAAACACATTATTATGCATGCACGTATGTACATGAACACAGACTGATCCTAAAGAAACCCACATGCAACCACTCCCTACTTGGGCAACTCCTCCAACATAGACTTGCTAGCTTTTGCAAAGTTTCTTTTTTTGACAAAAATGGATAAATAACTCTTATTCTCACCACCTTGTTGCCCGAGCAGCAGAGGACGAAGACAAGATGATTGCGTAGGAGGCCCACATACAGCATGGAGTGCAAGGGTAAAGAGCATTCAGAAGTCCCATACATCTCCGACCAACAGCAGAAGGACCCACCCTGACGAGGACCCAGCACGTTGTTTAGGGGCAGAGGCTGCAAAAGTGCTGCTCACATGCAGTGCAGGTTGCTGTTTGCAAACCTTAAGCAGGGGAGAAATCTTTTGGTCCCATCGCTTTAGCTACGTGAGGCTCCTTGCTGCTGCTGTGTGGCAGCCATAAGCTCTCCACGACAAAAGAGAGGGATAGGCAGACAGGCAGATAAGGCCATGTTCAACTGCTCCGTCAGCAATACAACAGCCACTAAGGGCAGGAAGGGGACTGTCAGCGGCTTCCAAACTGCTTGCATGAGAACCCCAGGGAAAGGGAACCACAGCGTGAATGTTGTCCTGGAGACACATACATGGGGATGTGCCATCTCGTGTCTTGGCGACTCATTAAAGACCCTTTTCTCAAGAGCTAGGGACGTTATCCCCAGCGTGCTGGCCAGCTTCCACGTTGCTTGATTTCATTCTGCCTCTAGGTTCCCTTTGTGTTTTGGAGCAGGCACAGTACTCGTCTTCATTTCCTCTCCTCGACTCTTGTTAAATTTCGTCTTCCTTTATTAAACGGCTTGTGTGTTCCAGCCAAGGGGCTGCCCCATCCCGGCTGTGGCTGATGTGAGCCCTATGCCCTCGAAGCTGTATGGTCGGTTTTGTGAAATGCTTCTGAGTGTACCTGGATGGAAAATATATGCCCCTCTGTCATTCCTCTCTCAGTAGTTGAACAGAAATATGGGCAATAGCAGAGAGCTCACAACTGTGAGAAACCCAGCTTACCCATTATGTATTATGCATTAAAACCTGTCTCTATTGAGCTGTCCAAGATAAAGTCCTACTGGCATTTGATCAAAAGAGTAGGAAATTACCTTGATTTGTCCTGGCTAGAGCTGGCTGCCTCATGTAAGAAGTATTTGTGAATAAATTATTTGCAGATTGATGGGGAAAAAGTGAGTAATTCATTTGATGAATATTGTTCAGCTGGCTATAGAGCTAACCAAATCATGAGGAAAGAATATTGGTGAATGATTTATTTGAAGATCTTGTTGAAATTTGACAGGAGAAAATGGTCAAACAAACAATTTGCCACTATTATTCAAATGCCAGTAGACCTGGATAGTGTTCATGCACTAGTAAAGAAAACCCTGATGCTTCAAGCCATGGCCCTAAGAAAGGTATTAAAGTACAAATTCAAATCTTCAGATCTACACTCACTTTCTCCTTAAAGGAGATTCTCCTCAACCACAGCCCAAAAGGTACCTATTAATGAGCATAGAACAGATTCTATATTTGCAGTTATTTAGTCTTATTTATTATGAGGACACTTTGGAAACTATCTTGCCTGATATAATAGCAAGGAAAATTGAGTACCTTTTACTCCTCTACTGCCTCCCTTCAGTGGATCTCTAAGCACTTTACAAATTTCAATGGGTTTAATGTTACAGCTGTTCTGTGAGGCAGGAAGGCATAATGAAATCCGGGAGAAGTAGGAAGCACACACCGCGTGCTACAGGTTTCTTTACGTCATAAACTCTCAGACTTCATGAGCATTTTTGGACTAGGCTCCTTTCAATAGAGCACGCCATTTAAAGACTGACTACATTTTTCAAATCTAGCTGCCTGAAGTTTTGTTCCTAACTACTTAAGCACTCATAAACAGCTGCTTTCTATTACATGCTGAGCTCTTGTTGAATTTGATGAAATTTTTAAGCCCTAAACACATGAGGAGAAAACCCCATGTATCACGATATTTCTGTGTGTACATATAGATTTAGCAGTATATCTCTAGATGCTTGCCTGTGTGATGGTCTACAAGTTAGAGCCATAGTAACTAGGAAACAGGCAGGTTGCAGAGACCTGGCTGTGACTGTGGGTTGCACATTCCTGTCACTGATGCCACATGAGTAAACCACATACAAAAAAGTTATCCAACCTGTTACGTGATAAATGAGACACCCTCCTACTTCATGTCTCCCATTTGCACTTTCAGCAGCGGGGCTGCAGTCCTTCCGTTGCTTTTTGGTTGGAATTGTGAACGGTTACTATCCAATATGGGGGGCTGCACTTCAAAGCACTAGATAGACATTAAAGATTTGGCATGAGACGTTATGGCAGCTCCCACTATGGCACGAACAGTAAGGATAAAATCAACACCCTATTCAAACTATTGGACATTTTCTTGTCAACTTCAGTGCAAACAGGATTTGATCTGACCAAACTGAACATCAGCAACCAAAGAATTAGTAAACAGAAAGTACATGTTAAGGCAGTACATGACAAAATTATCCCCCAACAACTTGCTGTCTGAACTCCTACAGAAGGAAGTAACTAAAGAACCAATCTAAAAGATACATATGTATCTTTATGTAAGGAAGACTGAATATCAGATTGAAGATCTGGTGTCAGCTTAAACACAAATAAACTATAAAACCAGAAATAAATATTTGTATGATTGCTGTTGATCATTAGAGGCAGTTTAAAATCCAGATTTACTCAGTGTGATTTTTATTCTCTTTCCCACTGGCATGTTTCCTCTCTAGAACTAGGAAAAATCAAAAGGAGTCAATTTTGCTTTCAGGTTTTCTCTCTTTCTGTGTTGTGACTGCAAAAATCATAGGGGAGGATATTGCTCTGTTTTAAAGGAACAGTTTTCATTAGAAACAGAGAAGGAAAACAATAGAAACATTTCTGTTGGCATTTGTTTGTTTTTATATGGGTTCTCCTAGGCAAAATTGAAGTCACGAGGGAGGGGAGAGTCTCTGCTTATAACATGAGCAGGTACAATTCTCGCCCTGCTCCAAATTCAGTCTCTTGATACAGTTCAATTACACTCCATTTTGGGAGCTTGCTTTTTTCACTAAGGTCAATCTGAGCTTAGCTCTTCTTTGTGTTTTTTACCTGTGGGACTGCTGTCTTCCCACATCAGAAACAGACTCAAATCCTTTTCTGACCTTGATTGCAATGAGTAGGACATCCATGCTATGAGGATAAGTCAGATTAAATCAGAAGCAGTAACAGTGCATTTCTCTGGCAGGTCCCAGAACATCACATACTGTTACTTTCTGCGACACAAAGTGCACAACCCAACCTTGACTTTAGGCCATTCTGAGACACAGAAATTAGGGAAACAAGAAGCCAGGAGGTCTTTGCCTGTGCAAGACTGAAATGTTACACTGAGCTGTCACCTATTATCCTGAGTTGATTTAAAATAATTAAAATAATCTATAATCCAGGGATGAGAAGTGAGCACCACAGGATGTGGCAAATCCTTCTCATACAGCAAGACAGTGTTGTCACTATACCGAACCATGAAAGAAGAAACACGCTGTCTCTTCAAGAGAGGACTTCTAATTTCTTGAACACTGAGGCTAAAAGAATCTTTTCGAGTGCATTTACATTAACAGGAGTTAATTAAGATATTAGGCTGTGGCTGATGATCATGACCCCATCTGACAACCTGGGCACACTCTTTATTAATGAGAGCCTAGAAACAGGAAAGAGGCATGATATGAGCTGGTGCAGTCAGTGCATCCCAAGGAGCAGAGATCTCAGTCCAAAGGATGATCCAGAAGTCAGTCTTCTGGGGGTCTTCCTTCTCCCTGATGGGACTGGAGGAGATCATATGAAGATAGCTATGTGTTCTCAGATAAAAATCAGGGAAAGTCAGTGAAGTCTCAATGTGTGTTTTTCAGATTCACTTCTAACTTGCAGTGCCAAGCAAAAAGATTAGAGATGCAAAATACATGCAAAATAAAACCAACACAGAAGTTCAATGACAACTGGCAAACTGAAACCTCTGCTTTGAACAGAGTTCCAGAAACAAACTCTGAGAGCTTGATGCACAAATAATAAAGGAGAGCAAAGCAACCTGTGTACTTATTTTATTTCCAGTCCTGTTGGCATCCTAATAGTCCAGCATCTCCTGCCTATTGCAATTTGCTGTCTTCTTCCCTCTGTTTTGTTTTCACATCGGATGACCAGCTAACTAGCTATTGAGCCAGCAGAGAAAAAAAAAAAAAAAACAGGTCAAAAACTGCAGATGTCTCAGTGTTTGTGCCCAGGGGACATCAGATAACAAGCTGTTACAGTCTGCCTGCAAATCCACCGGTTGGCTTGTTATTCTTGAGTGTCTACATAAGGCCTCATTGATTCTAGTTTGGCACTTTGCTGTTGACCCTGCAGTGTTTTGGAGGTATCTGCCGTACAAAAGGCTCATCAGCTCATCCAGCACTTCTGTAAGTCTTGGATAATAGTCAGGGAAGCAACTCAGATGCTAACTTCTCAGAGAAGCCGTATCTCACCCCAGACCTTGAAATGAGTCATCGGCTGGAGATGCCTGTTGTCTGCTGGGACACTGCTCCATACATCTGTGCCTTTGCAAATCTTGCATCCTTGAAGATGCTCAGTTTCAGAAGGTGCTCCTGTATTGGTAACACAGGGAATGTGCCTGCTGATCATGTAGTTCCCCAGGACAGCCAAAAAAAAATCGTCACAAGGTAAACTTCAGCACAAAGTCTCCTTGCCTACTCTGTGACTGCAGCGACGGCAAGCAAGGAAACACATTCAGATTCAAATCACAATATATAAAAGTCTCACTAATTTAGACCGAAGAGACTTCAGAAGAGGGCAGATTTTGGCGCTCTGTGAGAAAGCAGTGTCTGCATATGAAGTCACTGGAAGATGTCCAATAAGGCTACATATACTGTGTCCCTCAAAATACACTCTTGTGATTAGGGAGTAGTTGCTATTATTCATGAATTGCATGTCTTATAGCAGAATAAGAAGGTTTGGTAAAAACTGTATGAATAAATACTATTAACATTGTTTTAAAAAGACCTCCAATCCAGCCTTTGCACAGATGAGTGAGCAAAACTGGGCAAGTCTGCATGGGGGCTCTTGCTGTTTTCTTGTATCGCCGAGGAAATCAGCATTTCTCCATTGGTGGAAGGGATGAGAGCCTGCGCATTCCCTGCCACTCAGACTTCCCACAGGCTTTCAGACGAGGCTTTTCACCCACCACCACAGCAGAAATGCTGTGGAACGGTGCTTCATGCAAGCAAGACAACCCAAGAGTGAGAGGGATTGAGGACCGGGGAAGGACTAATGTGAAAGGAAGTATCACAGCGTTTCCAGAGCTTGTCATGGAGGATCAGGGCAGCTGGGTAGCCTTGGAGACAGAAATTGAAGGTGTGTTACGGGGATTTACATACTGGTTTTGGAAGCCCTGTTTCAATTTAAGATGATTAGCAATATCTGTGAAAGCCCTCAGGAAACTGGCTCCTTTACATTTTTATAAAGGCATCAGAGAAGACAGAGCCCCTTTCTTTTAGCAGGAATTCCCTAACCAGTGGCTGGAGAAATGTGTTGCTTTTCTCCTTGCTGAGACTAGGCAGCTGCTGTGCTCGCTAGATTATAACCCAGGCTGCATGGGAAGATTTGATTTAAGGCAAGCCTGGCTGATGACTCTCTGCATGTAAAACTTCCAAACAAGGAGGAGGGAGCAGCTGCAATTACAGTTTTCAATTGGGAAGTGAGAAAATAGAGATAATTTCCGTTTCTACAGCAATGTGAATAATTATCAAAAAGAAAATTGATGACTGGCAGCTAGAAGCCTTGCTCCTACTACCTAGAGCAATGGGCCAGTAACAGCAGCACAGATGAAATCCCTGGATGGAGGAGTCTGCTTGTAAATGTTAAATCTCCTTTCCCCATTCTCATGTTTGTTTGTTTTTCATTCTCGCTTACTTCGAAATCACATTTTTTCCCCAGAAAACATCACCTTTTACAAGATTTGCACATGGATCTCTCTTCCGTGGTTCCATGTTGCCTTTGCTTGCATCTCAGCAGCCGATCGAACAAGACTGTAAGCCATTCAAGCGTTAAGCCTCTATCAAACCCTGCATCCGTTTCTAGATTAAAAGCAACAATGTTCATTCTCAAGAACACTGGAAAACCAGCCATATTTAGCAGGTGATGGGCACTCCCCACACAGTTGATTTTATAAGAGCTAGTTTTGTGGTGCTGTCTCAGACAAGGACTCCTAGCAAATTTCATATATCCGGAGACTGACAAATCCATACCAATAGCCTTCTGATGTGTTAATAAAATGCCAAGGCAATTCTGGAATCATCTTTTGGCATACGAATCTGGACTTATTTATCTGAATGTTGCCAACGCTTCTGCCACCACCTAAAAGAAGGTGGTGCCCCATGTGAGTAAGACCAGCTCAGCTGAGCTACCTGACCACTGCAGAACAAGAAGTCCAGCGGTGCTCAGTTGGTCTAATTGAAAATCCACTTAGCTACCAACACTGAAAATCCACAGGATCTGAAGTAGAATGATCAAGCAGTCAACTTTAAATCATCAGTACAATCTGCTACGGAAACCACAGGCTCTCAGAAATAATGAGCGTTAAAGAAATAAACACTCTTCAGAAAGGAAGGTCTCACTGATACCTTACATAGCAGGCAATACTTTTTGCATTTCGTGTTGAGCTTCTGTAGCCGTTCTTCTCCGCCTGCTCCTGTCAGCACATGTTGGAGCACATCTCATGCCTATTCAAACAAACAAAAGAGGATGTCTCGTCTTTCACTTTTTCCTTCCTCCATACTGCAGGGAATTACTGCTCTTCTCCATTCTGCTTCTCATGTGGAAAGAGTCATTTTTAATTTTTTATTGCAGTAAAAATAATACAAAGCTTCATGAATGAAGCTGGCAAAATACAGAATAGGGCTTTACTCTTCATGCACAAAGATAAAATGGTAACATAATATTTAATCAGGGAGTGAAAGAAAGAGAAGTGAGTTCATTAACTTTTCCCTTGAGTGAAAACTCCTGTTTTCATTCTTCTTTTATTTTTATTCAAATAATTTGCAAGAGAACGCCATCCGTATGCAAATGCATATATGTTCTCAGAATACAGCTTTCTTTTATATAGATGATCATGAACTCACTCCAATAAAGGGGAAGAGTTAGGATTTTTCCATAGAAATAATTGGCCAGGCAGCCAGCAGTAAAAGTTCTCTTAATTTCCAATTATCTTGTCCACATTCCTGAGAGCTTGTATACTTCAGTGGACAGTGTTTTGCAGCACTGGACATCACAGATCCAAATTGCTTTTACCCAGGTTTAATTTTCTTTTTTTTTTTTTTTCCCCCTACCCACCACTGACAGCAGGAAAAGAAGCAGCAACTTATGCATTTAATTCTCCATGCAGAAAGATTAATGATCTTGAGAGCTTTGGAGGCTCCATATTGGCTCTGTGAAGACCCATGTCTCCACTGCTGGATGCCAACTGGAGCTTTAGATTTTGCTTGGAGTGTGCTCAGAGGCAGGGCTGCCTGTGTCTCGGAAGGACAGGGGAAGGGCAAACAGGCTTTGATTTTGAATGATGGGCAAACATCATTCAAAAGATGACATTTGTATTGTGCCCTCCTGCACCAGAGACCTGGAAATGGGAATGTGATTCGCTTCACAACCAGGGGCCGATGGCAGGGGAAAGGCTCAGGGTGACAGCTTCCAGCCATGGTTTGGGGGAGCTCTGTGCCCTGACACAATTGCTCACCTCTACCCCCCCGACCTGTTTAACAACCACCAGTTACCAGCTCCCTGACTGGGGTCAGGCATCAGCTCTGACTCTTGTTAAGCATCCTCAGTATGGGGAAAAATGCTCTTGTTGAGCAGGCATCCCAGTTAAAAGAAGGTGCGTGAGAAAGAGCAGCGAAGTTCAGCAATAGGAGTGCCTGTTCAGAGGCACTGATCTCGACTGATCCCACTGAGCTCCACCCCAACAGTTTCCCCAGCCCGACTCTGATGGCTGCAGGCTCCAGCCCTAAAGCACGGAGCACAATGACAGCACCGAAATAACTCCAGAGTTAGTATGTCCTGAAGGTATACTACTTTTAGAGGAGCCTGTGTTCTGTCTCTTCCAAATGATCCCTCTCATGGGTGGTGCCTCCAGATACACTCACTTCGAAAGCAGTTTGGTTGAGCAAAAGTTTTTGAAGAGATGCAAAACTGATCATTAAAATAACCTAAGCAATTCCCACACCCCTTCTGTGACATAAAAACCATACTTGTCTCCCATCACCTGGACCTGTTATTTCTGGATTCTTCCTGCTGTTGTTTCCTTCTAGATAACCACGTTATCAGAAGCCACTAATTTATGAGGAGCAGACAAAAAAGAGGAGAGCCAGTCCCTTCCTTGAAGACGTTACTTCTGTCAGATTAGTATGTGCAAAACAACCAGGAACTTCTCAATGAATCTTTCTGGAATATTTCCTAAGCAGCTGCTGATTCTTTTTGAGTAATAACAGAAAAGAAATCTGAGAGGAGAAACTGCAGCTGCTGCCACAACAGAGCAAGCTTATTATGAGACATTGCACTCTCTTGTTTTTTTCACTTCATTTGTTTGGGTTTTGTTGGGGTTTTTATTTTTGCTGGAGTGATAAATTGCTATGGAAAGTCCACACCAGGAAATTGATATATATACCCCTACCAACAGGCAAGTTCCCGTACAACTGCAGATGATGTCAGCTATTTTGGTTAGTAACGATTTTTTCCCCTGTGGTGTTTCCATTCCCTTGCTACAGGACTCAAATTCTGCAGTGGAGGCACCAAACTGGGATTTGAGTGGTTTGCCACCAGTGCCTGCCTCTTTCCAGTGCACACTGGCTCAAGTTACCTCCATTTACAGTGCCACAGTGCACCATCATCGTAGGTATCTTCTTATCTGCCTCCATGGTTAATGTGTTTCGATACTAAACCTTTCTGAGAAAGGATCGTATGTGCATTGGATTTTTAGACCCTATTATAATACAATAACTGATAACAGGGAACGCTGTCTGCAGTAAAATACAATTCCCAAGGCTGCACTTAAGGCAACCTTTCAGTCCTTAATTACTCAATGCAGAATCAGGGAGGAAAGAAAGAAAACCCAGGAAAAATGGAGCTCCAGGCATCTGTTCCTGCAGTCCCTGAGGAGGAAACTGGAGCTGCCAGCTGGGGGTCCACCACCGCGCAGCACTCCTGCTTGGAAAGCGCTGGGGTCTTATGCTTGTCTTATACCCGGGGCCAGTAGGAGCCAAGAAATTATGAAATGCGATGTCCTCAGGGCAGACCTAGCCCAGCACCACCAAGAAAGGAAATTCAGGAAAGCTCAGCTTTTTGTAAAGAATTACCAAAGCTTTTTGAGTTCCACAAAATGCTACTTTACATTTGCATTACAAAGCCATGTGAGGCTGAGGCCAAGAATCAAAATGAGGGAGAATACCTCATATTGTAATATAGATGGACTTTAGGTGCCTACAGCCAGAAGTTTCTTCTCTTTCATTCTGGTCACCAGCAAGCTTTGCTGAAGCACCTCTGATGTCCTCCAACCTCCTCCTTCACTGCCAAACACCTAAATAAAATAAAATAAAATAAATGCTACTATTGAGCAAGAAGGTTATTTACCCCCTTAGCTATTCCATGCCCTGCTCTGGAGGCTGCACACTCTTTTCTCCACCACAGTTCACTTGCTGTGCAAGTTCAGTTAAGCATTAGTCAAATCCTTTCCAAATCTGGAAACACTGATGTGTCACGGAAATATTTCTTTGTTCAGGGGTTACTGGGTGGATTAATTGCAGTAGCTCCTCAGAGGACAACTTAATCTGCATTAGCAACTCACCTGCTTCTCTGCAGCTACCATGCATGTGTTGGGAAGGACGGATGGGAAATTAGGAGGTTGAAATAATTTTTGCTCTTCATGTCTCTTGACATGTCTTAAGCAACTTGCCTAAACAGCTGGCAAGTGTTTGCCACAGTGTAGTTAAATGTATTATGAAAACAAGCCAACAGGGAACCTCGGGGTGGTTTGGGGATTTTTTAAAACTTTCTCAGGCAATCAGCTAATCATATCCTCCTAAGCAGCTGAGTCCCTAAATTATTTGTCGATTTAAAAAAAAAAAAAAAAGTTTTAACCAGCAATGTGACTTTGCAAACAGTCCATTGTATGTCTTGGAATGAAAACTGCTCTGTGACACAGACATGTTTGATTATTGATTCAACAAGTTTCAATTCCATATGGCTTCAGTTACAGAAAAACTAACTGGAGCCTTTCCTTTCTTGCACAAAAGCATCGTCAGCTAAACTCCAATAACAGAAGCTTTATTTCAGGCATGTGCAAGGGGTGGAAAGAGCCTAATTGAATCTGATTTGATAGCTTTGCCAGTTTAAAAAATTAGCGTGGATTGCCATTTCTTCTAGATGAAGGGGGGGAAAAAAAAGAGGCCAGATTCCGAGCTGGTGCCTGAGTTGATGACCTGGTCCCATTTTACAACTAGGAAAACAGTAGTCCTAGCAGGGTGACTCCCTAGGAATGGGACAGGATGGTGTGTGAGTAAGTGGTGAGAGTTACAGACTGGCATGCAACTTCTCTACAGATCAGAAGCAAATGGGACCACCACAGCATGGGGGTTTTGATAAATCCATGCTCCTGATTTTGGCAGCCATGGGCTCTCAGTTCTGCTGGCCCTGACACCAATGGTTTCTCATGGAGGCAAAGCCATCCCTTAATAGAATCCTGTATGGGGTCACAGCAATTCAGACCTCCTCCTGCAGCTTGTGGTTCAGCCAGTGCCCACTGAAGTCAACAGGAATCTTTCTGTTGACTTCAAAGGACACTGACTAGGGCCTAATTAGTCATTAGAGCCTTTGAGTATCATTAAAACCCTATAGAAATGGAGGGTGGACACTGTTCCTTGGATGATGCATTTTTCTATCATTGCTTGGTTGGTAGGACTGATGATGATAATAATACCAGTAAGAGAAACATCCATTTTGCCTGTGCTGTGAGCCTGCCAGTGGCTTCCAGGTGTTGGGTCATTTAAGGAATCACAGCCTTGCCTCAGTCCTAGCTTTACAAAGATTCACAAGGACGTCCTTGGCGTCCCTTCACTTAATTGCACTATCCCCTTCTTTTCACTAGATTGTCTCACTGTTGCTGGAGCCCTGGCTGTAAAGTAGGACATTTGAAAAAGCTTGGTGCTAGAAACCACCCTTTTGCTGAGATGTGATGTCATTTGTCAGGGAGACAGTGGGATCCTGAGGAAGGGAACTGGGACCCAGATCACTCCGAGAGTCAACCCAAATTTTTCTGTGAGGGGAAAAAAGGTCTGAGGAGCTTCCTGCCTACAAGCCCAGTGTTTGCAAGGTTTCACTCCAGC
>NW_009614145.1:0-17147 GCF_000690535.1 Cariama cristata | reverse complement strand
CTGCTTTCGGCAAGTCACCAGGCAATCGCAGATCAAAATCACAAGGGTAGCCTCAAATCCAGCTGGCAGTGCCTTAACTGCTCCTGGCAGTAGCTGATTTTGAAACCAGCAAAAAGGTATAAGAATCTTACCAGCGTATCGCTGGGAGGGATGGGGCTGTGCCTGTGGCTCTGGCCAGCCATGAAGCATCGCAGCTGTACTGCGTGCAGAGCCAAGTGTGGAGAGACTCATGGCCGAGTCCTGCTTTCAGGTCCTCCTCCAGTACAGAGGAAGCACTTTGGCAGCTCCTGTCTTCTAACCAAGAGGAAGTGTCATCGTCCTGCTTTTGTCCATCAGCCTGCAGGATGGGGTGACAGCACATCTATGCATCCTGCCTCTTGCTGTCTCATGGCAGAGACTGGAAGATGCTACTCCCACTCCTGGGTGGGAGGAGGGTGCCCATTCCCGTGGAAAGACTGCTAATGACTCCTGTGCTGCACTGTGTTCATTGCAGGGACTAAATAGTTAGTTATCTCACAGTGCGTACACATTCAGAAATGAGCTAAAAATGGACTGTTTGTGTTGGCTGCATCTTTTTTAGCTAGAACTGCCTGGGTACAGTAAAATGTGATAGGCTGTTCCAGTTGCTCAAACTTGTATCTGTGTTTAATCAGCCCAGGTGCCCAGCTGTCTGCTAAAGGAAATCCTTCTGGAAGCTACCAAGATGGGCTTTTCTTCATGAAATCTCATTACTGTGATAGGTGGTAGCAGTGTCTATTATGCAGGCTGGCATTATATTCAGTTTCTTCTAACGCTGCCTGACTTTAACTGGTTGGGCTGACATCTTCTGTGAGAGGTCTTGCCTCGGGCTGATGGATTCCTCAGCCTTTTGTACTACATGCTATTCAAATCTGGTTACTCTGGCCCTATTAATTTCCTCTTAGGTTCTTCTATAACACCATTATAATGCCGAAGTGCTTACAGCAACTCCTGCATTTATTAGCAGCTCACCATCTGACGGGAAGAGGCAGTCAGTTCTGATACCCCCTTTGAGCTGCCTAGGGTCTGCCTAGCCAGGGAGCAGCACACCAGCATGGTGTGCAGAGGTTCAGAGCAGGATGCTCTCTGATCTCTGTCACTCCACAGATCAGCACTCCTAGGATTTCAAGAAGGGCACTGGGCAATGAGAGCACACAGAGGCAGTGAATACCTGCAAACACCTGGTTGAAGTGTTGTCCTGGATATCCCACAGGTACATGGCAACGCAGGCAGGGAGAAAATCCAGCTCTCTGGGACAGCACTCCGGTGTCTTGCCAGTGAGACCGTGTCTTCCTTCAGCCTCCACCTCAACTATTACACACCTTCCAGCTTCTCCAATGAAAGGAGTATGGGTCAACTGGCAATAGCCTCCTCCATCCTCATGTTTTGCTGTTCAGCCCCTGCACAGCTGCAGTCTGTGCATTAAGAGCGGCAGGGCTCCAGGGGCTAAAACAGCAGGTGAGTTAGACGCTCATGGAGCCCAAAACAAGGTTGCACAAGGCAATCATTATTCCGCCTCTCCTCCATTTCCTTCCTGCTTTCGCAATCCTTAGCATTGTTCTAACATCATTGTGTCGAAAGTCATCTAACAGAAGCTGGACACCTTTTGTACAGACTCCTCAGTGGTAGCTCTGGGCCAGATGCCAGGGTAAAGCCCAGGAGACAGGTACCAGTGTCCTTGAGAGGCTTGTCCCTCCCTGGGAAACCAGGGCAGTGGAGATCTCAGCTCAGCTTCCTGTGAAACTCCAGCTGAGATCAGGCTGCCAGACCCCAGGTCTCCAGGAGAGGTGCTTGCATTTTAGAGCTGCGTGGAGAGAGCCTCCAACGTGTGCCGTGGCTCTCCTTGGGGTCCCGGCCATGCAATGAGCACCCACAGAGCAATCACAGCTCTCACCCAGAGCCAGCGTGTCCTCCTGTGTGGAAATCAGGTGGAGGGAGGTGGAGACTGTTAATCTCTTCTTACTGAGAAGCTGAAACATGGCCAGGATGGACACCTAAATTCAGGTGCTAAAGACCTCAGGCTGAGATAATACAGACGTAGCTTCTGGTACCGGAGATCACATGCCCAAGAGCACTACTATTTATCCATCCTGGCATCAGGTCACACTGGTTCTAGTATTTAAGACAATGTTTCAAGACTAAAATCTTCCTGCAGCCAAGAATTAACATAAATGGAGGCTCCCGGCTGACATGCAATCTTTTCCTCCTCCTTCCACTTCTGTCATGACTGGTCCTACTTTATCAAGCCTAGCACCTTCGCCTTCCACTCAGAAATGCCAGTCGAGATTTTACACTTATAAAAAGGCATCGAAGCGGATATCACAGTCTATCGGAGCATGTGGTGCTCTTTATCCTACGAGCCCATCTTCACTGCTGCACTGAGCAAAATGGGCAATTCTCCTTCTGCAAGCCAGCTATTCAGATCTCAAACAGTTTTTTTTTTTTTTCCTGAGCTGCAGTTATAACAAGCTCTGTCTTTTACAGGCGTGTTGTTGTGCTGGATCAGAAATAGTGATGCATGGCCACTGAAGGTTGAGCCCTGTGTTTTGCTAACACTTTGGAAGATGATGCCATCTGCAACATGATTCAGCTCAGTGGTTTAGTGAAATTCTGTTGGCAGGGAGTTTTCACCAGATTAATGTTTCAGAAGTTCTCATGCTTCCAAAACGATGCTTCGCCTTCCCTCTCTCTCCGCTATTTTCTTCCATGTCTCTGTAGGCAGGCCCTGTCAGATGTCACGGGTGCCTCATTAGCATGTCTGGATGAGGCAGGAAACACAGTCTTTGCTGGCAAAAAACAATGATGCAGAGCTTGAAAGGGTGTACAGAGATCCTGTCCCTCTGTGACCCTTTGAGCAGGACGTTGAGGTGCCACCAAAGCCTGTATCACAGGCACATAGCGAGCATCCTCCCCTCAGACACCCCATCCCCACAGCATCCCAGCACAGAGGGGGTCCTCAGAGCATATGCAGAACACAGTGTGGAAAGAAAATTTGGCTCTTTCATGAGAAGCAAATTTTGTCCATCTGAAGACCACCATGGCAAATTGTCATGTGCCTCTAGGGTATGTCCCATTTGCGTAAGTGAGAACAAATTGAAACCACCTTTGATTTTAATAGTATGTCAGTACTACAGCTCCCTACATGCATCAGCTTTTTCTGGTTTACAAGCAGCCAAAGTAACCTCGATACTCATTTGCAGAGATGGACTTTGCAGAGGTCTCCTCAGGGCAAGAAGTCCCATTGCTTTAGGTGCTGCTTAAACACCGACAAAGCCAGCAAAGAGCTCACAGCCCTATGAAACACCTCACAAATATATACCAGACAATTTAGACAAGGGAAATAAAATTCTGCAGTACTGTTGTGTGCACCTCTCCCCAGCTGTTTGCTGAAATACATTTTTCCATAAAATAGCTCTTGCGGTGGCAATTTTCTTTGGCACACAAAGGTGTCTCCTTACAAAGCACCAGCATCTCTTCAGAGCTGCTACAGCATCTTAAGGACAGGGGGGTTGTTTTGAATTACATCAGACCTTCTCTGGGTAAAACAATCTCCACATAGCATTATTGGTAATTGAGAAACAGAGGTCAGAATAAATGAAGTCTCATCACCATCGCAGATCTTCATAAGCTGCCCACTGCCACAGTAATTGAATGCAACAATTAAGCAATAAAGACAGTTGTTTCTGAAGTATTTTGAACATCATAAAAACAGTTTTAATGGTTAAAACCCAAAGTGCTGGGAGCCATCACTGTGACAGCTCTGTAGACGAGAGCTGCATTCCGGCAGCAAGACGCAGTAAATTCACTCACAGCAACGGTGGATCACTTCGGAAAAAATAGTTAGGTGAAACAGAACATTTTCATACCTGTACGTTTCTGGTTTGCTGTTGATTGGACAGTGTGTCTGATCATTTCGTGCAGCAGAGTGACAAATAACTTAAAAAATTATTTCCTTGGAATGGTTTGGAAATATACCTGTTCTTGCCATATATTTCATCTGGGAGGCAATTTTCCCCTGCCCTTCTCCACATCAGCCTGGAGTTTCTGTTAGAAAGATGTGGTAATACAGAGAGACATCAGCATCATTCACTGAATAAAAATACTGAAACAGCAAACAGTTTCTAAAAATAAAAATATAGTGAATATGTCTTTAGGTCTCTAAGGCATTATACGGTGACTAATCAGAGCGGTTTTCCTATGAAAAAGGGACAGAAGCAATAGAGATGGAATCAAATTTAATAGTACAAAATGCGAGGTCGTGCCCTGAGGGAGTAATAACGAGAATTTCTGCTACCAGCTGGGAGCTCATCAGTTGGAAGTGACAGAGGAGGAGAAAGACCTGAGCGCACTAGCTGATCAAATGTCTGTAAGCTGGCAGTAGCATGCAGATGTGAGAAAGACAAATGTGAACCTAAGACATGTCAGATGAGGGATTTCTAATAGAACGAGCAAGATTTTAATGCCATCGCAGAAATACAGAATATTGTATGTCCATATAAAAGATGAATTAATGTAAAATTGCCTTTTCTGCATCTTTCTCTCTTAGGATGACCAAGGGAGGAGAGAGCTTTCTTCTACAAGTAGAGACTAAATGAGCTTGGTTTCTTGAGTCTAGCAAAATGCAGGCTGGGAAGAGATATATTTGTTGCTTACAAATACCCTGGAGGGAAGTACCAGGAAGAGAGAAGAGCTATTTGAGTGAAAGGGCAGTGCTGGCACAAGAACAAGTGCCTATAAATTTGCCAGGAATACATTTCAGCTGGAAATTAGCAGAAGGTCCTGGCTGTCGAAGAAGTGCATTTCTGGGATCGACTTCCAGGAGGTTTTATCAGGATAAAAATCCCAACTTGTTTTAACGCAGAGGTGAGGCAATTCTTTACAAATACCATAGCTACCCCAAAGAGCAGGGGATTGGGCAATATGGTACAGAAAGTCCATTTCAGTCCTATTTTCCACCATCCTCACGTGCCTATCTCATTCAACAACCTAAGGTTTCACACTGATGGTATTCAATTACCCTTGAGCTGTCAAAGCTATCTGGTTTTCCTTGTTTTGCTGACTAGAAGAACTCACAGCCGAGGCCTGGTACTGTCCCCTGGCCACTTGCCGGCCCGTTTTGTCGTGGAAATTGGTGAGGACAATCCCAAGCCTGTTTCTAATGGACTCATGCCACATGAGTCAGACTATCCATCACATCTATGAGGGAATGGGCCAAAGGCTCCAAACTGCCTGTTGCACTGAGCTCAGCTCTGCTCCTGCCCAGGGTGGAGGAAGACCTCTTACTATCTGACCGTTACTGCCAATGCACATAGAGACCTCACTCTTGCAGTGCAAGATGCTGCACGAGCACATCATAAGTGACACCCTGTGTTGAAGAGCAAAAGATGAAGCTTGGGACAAAGGCCTGGAGAAAGGTGAAAAACTATGATTTGCAAGCACCAGGTAGATGATGAGCAGCAGCTCAGAGCAGCTTGCTTGCCAACTGCCCAGCACTTCATGCAGCACTCACTCTTGCAAAGTCGACTGAAATCCTGAAGAAGCCTAGCCCAGAAGCAAAAATTAAGGTGAACAGGTATGGCAGAGGATCAGGTGAGGTTAGGCACATGGCACTGAAGTCCTCACTTGAGACATTTTAAATGGTACCATTGGTGTAACTGAAAGCTGGGAACCTCAGCCTCAGCCCGGTGGAGGTTTGCTAGATGGCTCTTAAGATCGGTATGCGTTGGCCACCCCTGAGGTGCAAGGAAGTTTGTCCCTCCTCTGCCTGTAACAGGAGACTCTGGGAATCGACAGATGATCTCAGAAAGGGTCTAGATGCAAAGCATTAGATAAGGAAACCTTTTAAGTATGTTTTTTTGTTTTCAGACCTTAATATATCAGCACTGACCTTTGTTTTCTTTAACCTCCTTCTCCCTGGCATATCACGGCCATCAGGTTGCAATACCATTAGGGTGGTTGTTCTTTTCATGTAGCACTGTAACTTCACACAGCAATTTGTCACTGCAGATAAAACATCTTTGCTGTCCGAGGCGGCATGCAAGCTAAAACAGGCATGGCATGCAAATTCAACTGAAAGTTAAGAGTTCAAGTGCGGAGGAGTCTGGAGGAGAGGAAGGAAGCGGGGAGTGCTTCAGGAGGAAAGTTTCGCAGAAGACTGCCAAGGAGGAGGAATAGTGCATGGACAGGTGAGGGCAGGGGGGGCTGTCCAGGCACAAGAAATGCAGCACAGAAGGGTGAGAGTGGGAGCAAGGGATGCAACGAGGGGTATGAAGAAAGCCTAGAGAAATGTGGGGAAAGGAGGTCGGAGGAGGAAGTTAGAGCTAACAACACTGCCTGTGCATTGCAGGGCTCTGAAAGGAGGAGAAGGAGCCCAAGGGCACTGTAGATTTCACAGAATGGCTGCTATGTCCCACTCCAGAGCTTCCCCTTCATTGCTGGGCAAACGATCGTATATATACACAGATCTACAAAGCATTTGGAGATGCTTCAAGGCGAAAGGCAGCTATAAAAGGACTTATTATTGTTGACATTAGGAAGCTGTGGAAGTCTTCATTCAGAAATGCACCTGGGTTTTGTCTCTTTGCAGCACAGATGTTATTCAACTGCAAATCTGCACTAGGGTTTAAGTGCATATATCTGTACTTAATGTGGCCAGTTGGTCTGTGTTTGCAGCAGCAGAGTCCTTCTTGTGCGTTTGGACAGTACACACACATAAAGCCCTGACTCTTAGCACAGTAACTGAATGTATATGTTTAGTTCAGTTTTATATTCCAAGCACTGATCAAGCCCTCAACAAATGCTGCCTTCAAAAATTGGCTGCATACCCACGCCACTCAAACTTTCCATGGACTCAGAAACTCAGAAATCCCTCACCAAGAAGGAAACATTGGCCTGGTCTGAATTCATTTAAGGAGAGGAGGGAAGAAAGAAAGCACATTCATCAAGTTTTGTCTAGTCTAATGATAGTGGCCTAAAACTCAACCTTCTACTTTTGTTGGATTTTATACCCTTGCTGATCAGCTGCATCTTACTCCAAAGTCCTACATGGAAGCAAACTTGGAAGTAAGACTAAAAGAAATGATACTCTTACTCCATCTTTTCAGGTGCAAATGCATCCTCCTGCAGTGAGCTCCCTGTGCTTAGTACCCCTGAGAAACTGGGGTCCCTGAGGTACCCAGTTTGAGAAACAAACAGGAATGGGGCAGCCCTTCTTCTCAGCAGGGCCTCGGGTAGCACAAAAGAGCTCTCTCCCTCCCTCTCCTCCCATGAGAAGGGAACTCGTCAGAGAAGTTGTGCTGCCCTGCGGCAGGGCGGGTGATGAAGAGAGAGAGGCAGGCAGAGTGTGCTGAGCAAGGCACATTCAGGACATGAGTGCAGGAGCAGGGAAGGATCCATGGGGCAAGCAGGTAGCTGGCCATGCATGGCTCCTTGCATCCAACGAGCCTCGAAAATCCCCTTAACTGAGTACCCAGGGACAGCTTGATGAGCACAGCGGGAGCTTGCACTGCTCCGTTCCTCTACTGCGTTTGTGACTCCAGGCTGATTGGGAGATAGTTACCTTTAGGCTGGGGATAGGAAGAGAGGACTGTACCCATGCCTTGTTGTTGATGTTATCCACTGGGGAGCCCTCAGCTCTCCAAGGAAGGCAAGTTTTTGCTGTAAAGGGGCTGTGTCAGGGGACAGAGCAGGGCTTCATTTTCAGGCAGGCAGCATTTGAATGATGCAGCGCAGAGCAGATGTCCAAGCGACAGCCAAGAGGTGGGACTGAGGCAATGCGCAGAGAATGAGTCACCCACAGCCGAAGCCAAGCAAGGGCTGAACGTTAAATCAAATTGTAGAAGGCGAGAACAGGGCCAGAGCAGACTGGGAAAGAGAAGAAGTCATCCTAGCAGGGAAACAACCAGAGAGACAGAAGAAGGGTAAACAAAATCAGAAAACTGCAGGAGAGCAGGATGTAAGAGTTATCATGCTTCACCAGACTGGTGGGCATCCAGCTTGGTACACTTCACCAGACTGGTGGGCATCCAGGTCGGTATGCTGTCTGGAGCAGTGGCCAGGAGCAGACGTTTAAGGAAAAAGCACAGGAAGGCCAGGACAGGCGTGGAGTGTGACTCCCCAGAGGAACAAAATCAGAAAACTGCAGGAGAGCAGGATGTAAGAGTTATCATGCTTCACCAGACTGGTGGGCATCCAGCTTGGTACACTTCACCAGACTGGTGGGCATCCAGGTCGGTATGCTGTCTGGAGCAGTGGCCAGGAGCAGACGTTTAAGGAAAAAGCACAGGAAGGCCAGGACAGGCGTGGAGTGTGACTCCCCAGAGGACCCTCCCAGCCTCTGGCAGTCCGCGGCGTAGCAGCTCCTCGAGCCAGGGGCTGTGCCTGCAACTTTAATGGCCTTCAGGGACCTTTTCTCCTCTGAACCTAATTGCTTTGCAAACCCCTCTGTGCTTTTGGCCTCCATCCTAACTGGCAGCAGTGAGCTCCACAGCCTGAGGGTGCACAGGGGGAAAGTGCCAGGGATGGAGGGATGGGAGGGATGGAAGAAAGCTGCTAAGACATGAGGATGGATGGAAGAGATCCTTCTGGGAAAGGACCCATTGCATCAGCCAGTCCAGCTGTTTGCACAGCATTCCTAAAATGGCAAATTGAGGTCACATCACCGTGATGCACTCCCAAGCTCTCATGCCAGTCCCTTGGAGGGTCCAAGACATCAGCAGTGCATTCGAGTGGACTGCCCCAAGCATAGCACTGTCAAAATGGAAACCGTTTCTGAGGAAGAAAATGCCAAAACCAATGACTTTCAGCACCAAGAAGTTTCTTTCTCCTCCAGAGGCCCAAGAAGCCCGCAGTCCCCACAAGGCTAGTCCCTCTCCAAGAGAAGAGCTCCAGGCACTTGAGCAGCCTGCACTGGAGCTCCTTTCTGGTCACCTCTGTGCTAATTGGTGTCAGAGAGGCATAAACCTGCCCTGGGAGCAGTGAGAGGAGAGGAGAAAGGCTTTTTTTCTCTCAAATGGTAGAGTATTTCGTTTTTCCTCCAGGAAAGGGGCAGCAAATGAAGGTATTCTGCCCATTAAAAGATATAGGGGGAGAGGAGGAGGCAGGATTTGAGTTACAAAAGAAACCGGCATATTACAGCAAGGCAGGCTGCAAGGTACAAGGCCACAGTGTAAAAGAAATAATAAAAAAAAAAAAAAAAGCATTCAAAGCCTTTACAGCATCCATCAAAGCGATAACATTATTGCATGGTACGTTTATAGTTCCCTTGCAGCTGTGGCAGCAGCTTTTCAGTGGGGCTGGGCTTAAAACGAGACCAGAACTAGTTCTCTGCTGCTCCGGCACCCGCAGACAGGCCTTTTCTTCCCCCATCCACGGACATTTCCTGGCCCCTAGCAGTGACTCCGAAATTCATTTCACCCTTTAATTGGATTTCATGGAGGAGAGTGAGGCACAGAGGGGGGATGGCTGGGGCTGTAGGGGTCCCTGGTGCCTGTCAGGGCAGCCGCGGCGCTGAGGATGAGGAGGGTTGGGACGGGGTTGCTGTGGCAGGGTGCTGCCTTGTGCACCCACCAACCCACCCACACGCTCTCCGCCGGCTCGGTGGCTCCGCTCCGCGGGCCGGGAGTGCAGCAAATGCCCTATTTCTGGTGTTAAATTTCAGCAAGCGCAAGTCGCTTCCATTTCGTCGCACTCAAAACCGGCTGGGCTTAACTAGGTCACATTTCCTAACCGTGTCGGAGGCAAAGGCTTGTCTTGCTTGAGTGATTTAACCACCCTAGAAGAATTTTACGAAGCGGTGCCACGAGTGCCCGTGATGAGCGATGACTCCCCTTGCCTTGCTCTGGAGGAGTGAAAAAGACCTTTGCAAGGGACCAAATGGTGTTTACAGCCCCACTGCTTTAAGATCCCAGGTGAGAAGCAGCTCCTCTTCAGTGTTACAAATAAACATATCTCTGAGACAAGCTATTTCCAGCTCACGGTTTTTTCTGCATTAGCTGCCAAGGCCCAACCTTTGTACGCTGCATTTACCTCGCTGCCATCTGCACCAGGCAGCAAAAGCCCCACGCAAAGAGATGCTCCCAGCCTGGTGCAGGGAGAAGACTGAACCTCAGTCTTGGGTGCCGACAGGTAGATGGAGAGGCAAGGATTAGCAGGCATTTTGATGTAAATCCCAATCTTCTCTGCCTCTTTACCCCAGCTATGTAGGTAGCACAGCAACCACCTCAGTCCTCTTTTGTGAAGAAGTCAGAGGTGGTGATGGCTCCCACACGCTGGCTGATGGCCTCGTGTCCCTGGGGCGGCCACTCACCTGCCCTCCCAGCTCAGCATCGCCTTCACACTGGGACCACTAGCACACCTCTGGGAAAAGCTGCAGGGAGCTTCAAGGGCAACTCTTAGGACCTGCACCTTGGTTCCTACCACACCGACTCCTAACCCCAACAAAAAACATGAATGTCTTTGTGATTCACCTACATGTACTGTCCTATCCTCAATCACGCTGGACTCTTGGTGTGCACAATGCATCTTGCGCCATCTCATCCCCTGGGCTGATGATGCACAGCTTAAAAGAGTCCATCCCTTTGCCCACAGTAGCCATTTTGTCCGTCAGTGTCAATGGATGTCTCTTTGATTGTGGCTTATTTAGGAGGATAAACTGATTTGTCTTTATTTTTCAAACACCTCACCACAATCGTCTTCATACAGGTGGGAACAAGAGAGTTGCTATTTTCAGTCTCTCTGCATCCATCATTTTCTTTGCCCATTTTTGCTTCCCATTCTTCATCTATGTTACTTGTGCAACAAGAGGATGACTTCAGCCCATATTTCACCTGCTCTGCTTAGACAGCAGAAAGGTGGTATTTTCAGCACAGGTTTTGGTTTTTTTATCCTGTTCTTTATATAGCCAGCCATTTTGTTTTCTTTTGAGACGGCTGCTGCAGACTGAGCAGATGTTCCCACTGAACGGTGTGCAGTGACACCCAGCCTCCCCCCGCCGTCACCCAGGCAGCTGCGGTCGATTGAGAGCCCAGCGAGGCAGCCGCGGCATGGAAGCAGCCTTCACTGCCGTGTTTGTCAACAGTGAGGTTCACCTGCCCCTTCGCCTACCTTGGGCAAGTCCCATTGGGTGCCTGCACAGTCTTCTCTAACCTAAATAATTTCACGCCATCTGCAAAACTTGCTGCTTCGCTGCTTCCCTGACTTTTCCAAGTCATTAATAAATATTAAGCACCGGCAGCGGGCTCACAGCTCACTGCCCAACCTGCTTTCCCCAGCCCCAGAGGGAGAGGGCATCCCCACCTCCCTCACTCCCACCGCTCAGCCCACCGCCGGCGAGACCCCCAGCATCGCTGCCCGTCAGCCTCCACATCCCCACCTCGCTGTGGGGGGCTCCAGCCTGCGCACCACGGCTGTGCTGGGCTGGGGGAGGGTGTTTTGGCTCCTGGTCAGCCAACATTTCTAAAAGTGGAGTGCTAGTTGCCCTACCTCAGCTGGCTCACTTGGCTCCTCTGTGTTGCAAAGCACTCAATAATTCACAACGCTAAATGGCCCCTTTGGTTCAGACCGAGCTTCCCATCCCCATGGGATGCCAGGCACAGCACTGCCAGCTCCTGTTACCCATCCTGTCCTCCAGCCAGAGGCCCCCAGACTGAGCTCCCGAAGGCAGGACCCAGCCCTCTGAGGATGCTGCTCCCCTTCCCATGGGGGGAGGAGGATGCAGCGGGCTATGAAGGGAAGCAGTGGTCAAGTGGTCCAAAAGGACTGGCTCTGGTAAGGATTTCTGTGCTGACTTGTTGGGCAGGAAAGATGTGAAGCAGCCTGCCCTGACTCTTGGGGGGCTACCAGGGGGGCACCCACCTTCCCTCCCACACACCTCCACATACAGCCCAAGTGCAGGAGGGGTTTGTTTCTTGCCCCTACCGCTCCCCTCTGGCTTCACCCTCATTTCTGCTTATGCCCCCCTTGCCGCACCCAGAAACCCCTGTGTTGGGCTTGAGCCCCTTCCCCACCTTGCCTGAGGGGCTGGCGATGGCCACGTGCACAAAGCTGCTGTCTATGGGGGGCCGGCAGCCGGCAGCCCGTGGGACGCCGGGGAGGCTAATGGATTTAATGTCTATGGCAGATGCTGACACACCAACGCTTGCACAGAGAGAGACGGGGCCAGCCCAGGTGCTGCACCCCTGCGGGGTGAGAGGAAGCAGCCTGGGGGAGATGGGGAGCGCGAGGGCAAGGCCCTGGGGTGCAGCCTCAGCCCGGCAGCACGCCACGGCTCAGGAAAGTCACTTGTACCCTTCGGCTGCCTCCCCATCCACCCCAGCTAGAAATCCTGCCTCCCATCCCGGAGAAGGCAGCCATTCCCCTTGGTGTCCATTTCTACAGTTCTCCCTAGTTTGTGAGGAAGGCAAGGCTTGTTTTATTTTTGTCTTTATAGAGAAACAGAAGGAAAATAGGAGTTTTGTTCTGCCTGGCAGAAGCACTGCTGCCTACCAGAAGTAGCTGTGGACATCACATCTGTTTGCCCAAAAAGCAGAATACCCCACATGCTTTTACCATCTCCCAGTTCTTTGGCTTTTATACCTCTTGTCCACCTCATTCTATCTGAAAGGTCTAGGAGAAGAAGTCCTCCACGACCACCAGCAGCTGCAGGGCTCCAAAAGCCCTAGGGAAAGGCATCTTCCCCAGCTGTCCTGCCAGCCATTTCAGCAGCACGCTCTTTGCCCCTAACAAGCACCAAGGAGCAGTACAGGGTCTTCTGCCCCTCTTCAAGCTTTGCAGGGGGTCAGACCGGGGCTCTGTGTGCATTTTGTACAGACCATAATACATTTAACCGGACTTGTCACTGTGCAGGGAAATCAGCCGCTCATGCGGACTGCAAAGCCTTGTTCAGCTGCTCACTTTGAGAGCTTAGCCACACAAAAAAGTACCATGCACGCACAGTACATGACTTTAAAGCAATAAAAATGCGCTCAAAAGAAAGCCAACTTTGCAGGCGTAAGCTGAGAGCGCTCTTCGTAGCAGAGGTTACTTCCCTGCCTAATTTGAGCTTTTCATTCTCCCAGGTTTTACCCAAAAGGCTGCTAAGAACATCCTTACTTTCTTCCTAATAATTGGTCAAACCACACTTGTTCCCGTTTTCCAGAGAAAGGGATCTTTCTGCACAGACCCAGGCTGGAATAGTGACTATTGCTTGAAAGATGAACATCTTGAGCAACTGGGGAGCAGGGGGTTAGAGAGAAAATGAGTTCCCCCAGCTGCCCCTCAGCACCCACCCCGCTGCCGTGCCCCCGCAGCCTGCCTGTCCTGCAGCAGGGCACAGCCAGCTGCTCACAGGGGACGTCCGTCTCTCCTTGGAAGAAGAACTGAGGTTGCAAGCAACAGTAAAGCCTGTTTTCCTAAACACAGAAGGGAAACAAAGGAGAGATTTCCCATTCACTATTTCAGGCTCGTTTCCCCTAAAACTCTCTAAAGTGGCGCTACAAGCCCTTCTTTGATGTTTGCTTACATCCTTCTTTATCTGTTTCTGTGATATTTTTGTGGCTTTTCTGCACAAAATGATACAGCTCCCTCCCTCGCTCCATGTGGCCTCCTGTGCTTACACTCAGTTACTCTTTCTTCTGGTCACACCTCCCCTCCCACAGCTCAAATACCTGAGCCACCTTTTGTACCACTTGCAATTTGGATAGCAGTTCCTATCATTTCAGTTATATATTTCATAAAGGGAATGTTTTGGGGGGTTTTTTATATGTATCTTGAAAGAGAGTGGCTATTAACAACAATTCTTGCTGACCTCCCTGCTGCATCCAATTCATTCTCAAATAGCACAACTAGCAGGACTAAAATCTATATAAAAATATTGCATGCTATGAATTCCTGAACGTTTTTGCCTGAGGATTTTTGCTTTCAGGTTTTTTCTAAGGTAGGGTCAGGAATGGAAGAAGAGCTTCTAAGAGAAGGTTTATAGATATTGTGTTATTTGCATTATAACTACAAATTAAACAGGAGAGAGAGAGAATGAGTGAAAATGCCTCTTTTTTTTCCAAATCAATTTGTAGTGCAAAGGCATTCATTATTTCAGGGTAATCTCCTTCTTACTATTAGACCTCACTATCAAACTTTTCCTAGACACATTCCTTCCCCATTGGTTAATGTTCATCAGATTATTACTAATCTTATCACAGACTTCATGGCACTCCTTGGAGAAACTCATGTCCCCATCCCATGCTCCCCCCCTTTTTCTACTGGTGACGAGTTGATGCTGCACCTGGATACAACTAGTAATGCTTTTTCCAACATAGATTCAAGTCTGATGGCACCAAAAATCTTTATGAACTCATCACAGCCTGCATAGCTGTTCATGTAAAAAAACAAAATAAAACAAAACAAAAAAAGAGTGACCAACCAAGTCTGCAGGCAGCCAAAAGGTTTCATTTCACTATTGTCAAAATGAAGCATTTGGAACAATTTTTCATTCCTTTCTAAGCCAAAAAGTCTCAAATCCTCATAGAATGAATAAAGAAAATGCAATACACAGCTTTTCCTCTTCACTTTGCCATGTTTTAAGTTAGTTCATGTTTTCTTAATTTATCATCCTGCCAGGGGGCTGCCAGGAATTGCCAGTTGCAGCAGACTCCGCTGAGTTTCCAGACCGGAGAAACGAGGCGCTCGCAACTTCCCCACCCGTGGGCTCTGCTGCAGTCCACAGTGCCCCATCCAGGCAGCCACCCAGCTTTCTACAAGTGCTTCTGCCCAAAAAGTGCCATTCTTAATTTTCCACAGATGCTCTATGCATTACCAAGATCCGTTCCCTGTGTGAGGAAGCCCTTTAGCCTGTGCTATGCTGCACAGAAAACTCTTTCCTGGGCAGGGGTCCGAGCAACGCAGGCTCCTCTCCTGCACTTCACCAACAAGTTATTTCCACCAGAATGCTATTCTAGCCTAGCAGCTTTGCTGGCCTTTTTCTCTAGAAACGACTAGCAGTTTGTCAGTACGGAGCTGGCCCTGGGACGCCTGAAGCGCACAGTGCTGTAGGTGCTGCCCATAAAAGCATCATCCCTTGCCCACTGCAGCAGAGTCCTCCTCTGCCCTCTCTGTAGCCCATAATCACCAAGCGCTGCTGCCAGCATCTGAATTGCAAGTTTACAGCCCAGCTAAATTGCCGTCCACTCCCCACAGATCCCATTCAGCGTTTCCGCTATCACCCTCTCACTGGATATCTGTTTCAGATTAATTGGCCCGAAGATGGGGCAGCCTGCATTTGTCTGGATTATTTCCTGCCCAAGCTGCTAACCTCGATAGATATAATTTTTTTAAAGGGAAGATGTTGGCAGACCATCAGAAAGGAAAATTCCCTGACGGTGCAATTATAGTTCAACGTGTAATAGCCATCCGGGAGACGCTGGGAAAGCCCAGGCGTTTTGGGCATACAAAATGTAACTTGCTGCTACATACAGGAAAAAAATGAAAAACCTACTGGAGAGGACTTTGCAACAGCCAGAGGTGAATGGACTCCGTGTGAACCGATAGCTCATTTCTGTCTTCATGAATCTTCATTTCCAGGCTCACGAAGAGGAACGTAGGCCAGTGCAGGAAAGGGGGGGATACCTGCGGGCAGGGAGAGCCCTCCCTCTTGGCGATGGGCTAAGCAAGAAAATAACACCAACTTGCCCTGATCTTTGGTTCAGTGACATTGATGGAGGCATTAATTCAAACTGATTGACCACAACTTTATGCTTCATATTGCTGCCACATATGATTAAAGCTGATCAAATTGCTCACTGCAGATAAATCCTCTGACAAACGCAGCCCCGTTATCTGTCCCCAAATTATCAGCCAGCAGCCTGTCTACTTACAGATGGGATTGCTTTTTGGATGGCTGTGACAAGCGGTTTGCGTGAAGGCATTTTAACATATGGCTTAGTTGAGACCCTTTTGCTGAAAGTATCCTACTCCTCACTCACTGTTTACATGATGCCATTGGTCATGTAAGTCATCCTATATTGCTTCTAGCTAAACGCCATGCTTCATACGCAGGAGAAACATCGTCTCCTCGTCGCGAGTTATTTGCAATCATGCCGAATTGTTCCACGAGCCTATTATGCAACTGATAGGGCTCTTCAAAACGGCTTTGAGAATAACACCAGCCTGAGCATCCAATTATATTTATTCACATTACTCTAAAAGATAGCTTGCTTTCGTGAACATCTTTGTGGGTAGAAGGTTTTTTTTTCGACAGAGTGTTTGGGAATAAAATGGGTCACAATTGCTAAGGAAGACAGGCTGCATGTTTTATTCACAAGCACATTTTGCGAACGTTTATTGCTACATACGCCCAGCTCTAGTGAAGATGGACATCCCTAGTTTTTCTTCTCATTTGCCCTCCCTTGGTTCTTATTTTTGTCTCCGTGCATTAACTGCAATCTATTGACATTTTTAGCTACCAACTGGAGGGAAAAAAAAAAGTTTTGGGGAAACTATGCAAAAGAAAAAGTTTATTTCCTCCTAAAGCTTTTCCTTAAATTCAATTATATTCCTCTCATCCGCAACAGGCTAATGGCCATTTACAGAGTCCATATCAGATGCAGCCGCACAGTTTCTGCTGAGTGAAAATTTCTCTGGAAAAATGCCACCTCATTTACTGGTGAGTTGGTTTGCTCAGCGCATCTCAGGTTTGACAGATTTTTCACCAGCTACCACACAGGATTGCCAGGATCAGCCCCTGCTCTGGCAACAGTGCCGGCCCCATCCCTGCCTCTCGAGGGGGTTGCCAGGGACCCTCCGTCCCGCTGTCGGTCCCAGGAGCTCTCTGAGCTGTTTGGTTTCCCTGACCAGGTAGCAGCAGCTGGGGTTTCGGGGACAATTTCTTTGTGCTGTCTGCTCACACTTCCAGGTTTTCAGGCCATACTGAAATGCTGGGAGACACGGTCTCACCCTGACCAAATGCAAGCAGCACTGGTCACAGTGCAGGTCAGCCACCCTGCTTCTCAGGTGGCTTTGGGCACCAGGAGGACTTCTTACAACCTCTGCCACGAAAGACTGGAGAGGACCTCCTGTGTTACAGGAGCCCAGACTTTTGCTCTTGAAAGGTCTTGAGCCTCAAGCTCATCACATCAGCAGGAGAAAACAGAGCAAGAAAA
>NW_009614144.1:1105-25251 GCF_000690535.1 Cariama cristata | reverse complement strand
CCGGCCCAGCCTTAAACGGTGACAGAAGTTAATAAGGATAGACTGCACATTTAGAAGGACAGAATTTAGGACCTTGAATTTCATTAGCCATCTCGCCTTCCCTACAGTGTGTTAAGGTGTTCTTGTTTGTATGTATCCCAAGAGTCTGGCACAGGAAAGCAACTGCTTTCTGTGTGGCAACACAGTCGCAAACTCAGGAACACTTGCCAAAGAAGCAGTAACTTTACTGTAGACAAATAAGTGAAAATCGAATGCAATGACTCTCCAATTATCTCATTTCTGGGTATGAGAAGACATTAATAAAATATTGGGTTTATTATCTGCTTTAGAACTGAAGTAGTAGAAATTGAAACAAATCTTGACATAACTGCATAACAGTTGTAACTAGATAGGACAGGCCTACAGCAATAAATTCTTAGATATTTTGAAAAAATAGTAATATGTTTTTAGATCTATTTGGTACTCTCATATGAGAAGATAACTGCATATAATGAAATATACCAGTAAGATAAACTATTACTGCGATACAGTATGTTTGGTTGAGTGGTGGATAGATAAAACAATTTCTGAAACAAAGTCAGTTCTAATTGTGCCTGAATATTCAGCAGTTAAATAGGTATCATATAGGTAGTGTTTAACTTAGTTTTGTCAAATATTGTTTCTGTGAAAGCACATATGAATGATGCTGCTTGAAAAATAAATACATTTGATGTATGGACTGAACACTCATGTCATTTGACACACAGGTTCTAAAAATGAAATGGAGTACTTTCTGATGCGTTGCATTCTTAGCTACTTGTGCCACAGCTGCTTGGTAGGTAAGAAAGCACTGAGGAAAAAATGAATAGCTTGTTATTCTCTGCTAGCAGTAAGGTTTCAAAGCCACCATGTTACTATGCCGTAGTTTGCTTTTTGTCAGGCTATTGTGTGAAATTAAACTGCTTATTTTCAACTCTGAAAACTGTTTTGGGACACTAATTCTGCTTCAGAAGGAGCTGTATTCTCTTTTATGGGATTTAGTATGAAGAAGTCTCTTCACAGGATTCTGCTCTATCTGCATCCTTCTAACCACCCAGGCCTACTCATTCACTTGAAATTAACCCTTTATGAAAAGTTGAAAGGTGCTCTGTTTTCCTATGAACAGCAGGAAATTGTGAGTCTGCAAAGGGAGCAAGTGAGGTGGGTCTGGGTTTCTCTTCAAATGCCTTCAGAGCAAAGGGAGTGGGGTGGGTATGGGTTTCTCTTCAGAGGCCTTCCTTCAGTTTAGCACTGCCTTGAAGTGGAATCTTTGAAGTGGGATCCGTAATTTCATATAAAAAAACATGCTTGTATTCAAAAGTCTGTATAGGTTCAGTAGTATAAGAAATAGGAATCTGTGCAAGCAGTGGAATGTGCGTTTTTCAGTCAGTAATCGATAGAAACAGAACACAATCAGGAGATTCCTTCAGAAGCTAAAAATGATTCAATGATATAGCATGGGTTGAAAATTATTTACTTTAGATTTTTTGATATAACATTACATTTCCATATGCCAAAAGAAAAGTTTCCCCACAGACATTTGTAATGCTGTCTTGAATAACAGATTAGTGACTTCTTTATACATGGTGGTAATAGGATCTCTTTCTTTGAGTGCTGCAGTGTCACCTTGATGTAGATTTATGAAACTGTGCTTTTGTGCTTTCTGGAAACTCTGCAAAAATCTGTACTGAATTAAAGAATGTATTCTGAAACTTTCTGTGGTATTTGTAATTTACTCCAATGTCTTTCATGGAATTTTTTAGTTGTTGAATTGTAGAATTCAGTACTGTAACTAAGCTTTAAGTGTAATTCAAGTTGGAAGATCAAAAGGAAGGGACTTTAACCGAAATGCTTTAGTTGAAAATCTTTTAAGTCCACTGGGAACTTTGCTTCAGTAAACAGTGAAAGGGATAATAACATTTGATCCTAAAATTTTTGAATACTTGAATATAAGGAAAGAGGATATATCTTAGGATGCCCTGAGATTCGAGAGGTTCTTTTTTTAGTGATTTTCTGTAGCAATTTTTCAGCATATGCAAGTTATGTAGCAATTATTTAATAATGTTGGAGAATTAACTTCTAACTAAACGGTCATAAATAGTGATGCAAGGCATGGCAAAATAACAAGTGTCTTACAGAGAAGTAATACTGTCCTTTCTTTCACAATGCTGTGTGGTTACTTCTTTTGATGCAGAAATATCTGACATTTTCGGTGCTTTTTGACGATTTGACAGGCCATGTCGATGTCCACCTAGAAGTGTTTACCGTAATTCATTGAAAACTGTACACTCAAAATCCCTAGAATTTAACAGCTTATATGAATGAAAAGGATTTGTAACTAGAGTCATATGCTGTGCCTGAACAGCGGCTGATTCAAAAATATTAAATGTAATTTGCTCAGTGAATATGTGCTGTGTATTTGAGTATTACTCATTTTTCTTTACTCTGGTTAACCCTTCCTCTGCTTACATTTAAACCATAACATGAAAGTAAAGATGGAAGTTACAAAGTAGGAAGTGTTTGCTGTAACTTACAGGCCATTGCAATTTTTCAAGTGTGTTAACCTCTATGTGAGCTCTTTGCAGACTTCCTTCATCAACATCCTTGATTCTCTATTGATGATTTTTTCTGGACATTCATAAACTGCCTAAGAATATTAATCAAAATTTAGGAGGATATAAAATCCAACTGGGTAAGATGGCCTCTTTTATCCTGTTAAAATGCAAGTATTATTTTTATTTTGCTGTATGTTTGAAAAAGTTCTTGTTTGTCAATGACAATTTTCATTTGTGTTTTCCTTTCAGAAGGATTAAAGCTCCACTAAGTAGATTAAAAATTATGTAGAGGTCATAAATTGCACATAATAACAAGCATATGACCATTTATAAATCTCTTTGTATATGCCACTACTTTATATACACTCAAACACTTATTTACATAGATCTAAACTAATAAAGTAGAAGGCTTGATTATACTGTCCAAATTAATAGTCTCCCTGCACAACTCCAAAGGTATACTAACACAGCCTAGACCTAAGGAAAAAGCAAGTTCAGAACCTCCTCACATGTCAGTTCAGGCAATGACATTGTTACTGGTCTCTGATACATCATTCTGTCTATGTGAATAATAGCAGAATGTTAGATTTTCAGTGTAATGAGTACTAGACAAAAAAGTTTGGGATTGGTTGATTTTGATGCTGTGTGAAGCAATGTGATACTTAATCGGATGGCATTGCTTATCAGTGTTGCTCTGTTGCTCCTATTAAGTTTTCCCCTTGACTGTTCCTGTGGTACTGATGGTTTGGACAGTTTTCCACCAGTTTTACAATTCACTCATCTAGTCTGTATGTCCTCTGTTTGGCTAGCAGGATACTGTGGGAGACAGTATCCAAAAGCTTTGCTAAGATCACAATAAATTATATCATCTGCTCTCCCTTCCATCTACAGAACCAGTCATTTCATTATAGAAACAGTTACTTTCATCAGGTGTGCTCTGCTAAAAATCACCTTTTTGTCCTCTTTGTCCTTTAGTTGGAATATTAAATAACATCAGCTACAAATGAGTTTAACACAATATATTTAGAATATTAAAACACAAATTTAATATTAAATCTGTTTGCTTTGCAATGGAATAAATTGTGCTTACTGTTAGCTTTTGACATTTTAATGAGCCACATTTAAATTTCCCCTCCACGGGAGGTGGGATTGGAGGAGTAGATTACAAATAAATGAGAAGTAAAGTAATATGTTAATTATTAATGCCTCTGTGCTGCTTGGTAATTATTAGATTAATAAATTAACCTCAGGGAAGCCCCTTGGTATTAAGATTTAAACTCAGTTTGGGGAGAATAATTGAGTGGACTATGGAACATCTGTGCTTGAACTGAAATGACTTACTAGAAATACAGTAGATGAACAGCCACATTTTCCTGTATAGGTTCAATTATTTTTTAGGCAATAAGTACAATAAAACTTCAGATTGATTGATACATCACATGATATAGTCCATATTCTAGGAAAGTATATAGGAAGTCAAAGCATTCATATCTTGTATTCAAAATGAAAACAAATTCAGGCAAATGAATCAACAGGAACAAGAAGAATCAACTACAGTCTGAAAAAGTTTAATTCTGGAAACACTTCAGCAATAATTTTTGCAGCATTTTGGATTTCTCTGGAATTATTGCACTTTCAATAAATTAAAGGTTAGTCAACATTCACAAAAAACCTCAAAAAAATTATTCATCACTGTCTTTATACTTTGAAAGTATCAGCGATACTGATTACAGTGCAAGACAGGAATCTACTGAGAGGCCATTCCAGTAAAAATAATACGGATCCTTATCTGCCCTTTTTTTTTTTTTTCCCCAATAGCCATATATTGGATGTTAATCATAAAGGAAAATGCCTTTCAACTCTGGTCATAAAGATTTCCACCACCAATATGAAAAAACAGGGATTTTCTTTAAATCTAATTGAGTACATTTAGATGCAAAAAGAACATAAAATTTACATAAAACAAATTTTGGGGAACAACTGTTTTATGGGCAAAAGGTCAAAAAAAAGATAGTAAATGCAACTGATACAGTGTTCATATTTATTATGAGTTGAAATTGAAGCCTATGGTGACTTATTTTGATAATATCTTAATGTGAAATGTAGCCCTAAAAGATAAGGGCATTAGATAGGACTAGATCATAGAAGAAAGCACATACCACATGAAATAACTTTATATCTTCAGAGTATTAGTCTCTGTAAGTGCCTTAGCTAGCAAAGACTCCTGCAATGGGCAATGTAAGTAAGTGTCTGTCCCTTGTTTCTGTGACTATTTCTTTGCAAATGATCTTCATTTCAGACAAAGGTTTGTTTCCATACAATATTAACTGTGTTTGTTTATTGCTAGTATTTTAATAAGGTACATCATAAAACCCAAATTAGAAAAGGTGTTTCTTGTTTTAAAAGTCACCTATACTTAACTGCTTTTGCAGCACAAAAGCTTGATGATGTAAGCCAAACTTGTCTTATAAGAAGCTGCAAAGATATTTTAACATTTGATCATTACTGCTGAGATATTAACATACTTTAAAAATATTGCAGCAGATAATAATCCTGTTTCAGGATAATGGTATAGTGATGCAGCACTCTGTTACTAGAGAGGCAGGGAGCTGGTAAGATAGTGGCACATTCCAACAACACTACTAGAAAAATCAATTTGTATTTCATGGGCCAAATTTCAGAAACTCATAACATAAACTTTGTGTTATTTAAGTGTCATATTAGTTGTATGTCTTCATGGTTTAATTATGTAGCAATCATTATCTTTACAGAATGTGGTGTATAGGATCATAGTAACACAGAGGTAAATTCACTGGGAGAAGGGATAACTAAAGCTGTAAGAGCATTGCCAGATGCAGTACCATGCTGTCAGGGTTGCACGACAGGGAGATCTGCCACGCTGCTGCCTGCTGCTTCTCCACTCATTCCCAGCGCGTGGATCTGTTTCTGCCATAGATTATTTTTAGACTAGTCTACATTTGGGCATGTCTTGTTCATTAGAAACGTGTCAAAAATAGAACGTAAGTGGTAAGAATAATTTAGAATAGTTTGGGGGGAGGGAGGAAATAACAGAATGGAGAGAGGAGAGCAAGAAATCCCTAGGAGACAGGAAGAAAGTTCACAGAAAGATTTGGAATAGGCTCCAGTGATGCTTGAAACTGTGAATCTTACCATTATGGTGGTATTTTCTTATAAATAGAAAAAAATCCTGTTAATCAGCATGGTGTCTTTGTCGTCAGAGTAAATCATCTCTTTCCCCTATTTTCCCTTACCTCTCTTGCCACTGGGGTGTGGAAGGGATGCTTGAGTGTCTGCATCTGTGTGCTTGTGGGATATCTAACTTTACTATAACCTCTTTCACCTGATGACAGCAGGAGCAGCTTGTCCTACATCTTCCAGTCAGTCTTAGGGACCACCTACCTCTCTCCCTGCCTCTTCTGGACTTTGTCCTTCTTGGAATGAATAATCTACCTCTTTCCCCTCCATATTTGAGGGAAACAGTCTGAGAGGAAAAAGACAGACTACAAGGAGAGGGAACAAAGTGTAACTGCTAAGCAGGAGAGCAAAGGCATCTTTGAAGGCTTCTCTCGTTACCCCTTTAGACCTCACATTTCCTGTGTTCCCACAGACTCCTATTCGCCATTGATTTCACCATCCTGGAGTATTTTTCTCTGATAACAACTGCATTTCAAGGTGGTGAAGACGATACTGCTTTAGTCATTACTATATTTCCTAACAGGAATTGTTATAAAGGATTATTATAAGTATTTTAAAGGTTATTAAAATGTTAAGATAATTCTTCCTATTATATTTTGTGCCACAGAAGTTTATTACAGTGGAACAGTCTTTTCCCCTGTTTTCAGAGCAATGAGTCCATTCTTTTCTGACTTTAAAGAAAAATACCTCATATTTGGTAACTTCTACAAAGCCACCAAGACTGCAGGTATCTGTGAGTATTTGAGTCAGAGCTCCACCTGGAAAAGAGAAGCAGTCTTTGTCAGTAAGTTGTGGAAAATATCACTGGCTGTTTTAATCATGACCAATAAATAATTAAATAAATAAGATGACATGCTAGTGAGATTCAAACTTCATTGTACCAAAAAAATAAAAATTATAGACTGTGATCTGAGAATGCTCAATATATTGTAATCAATTATATCAGTAAAATTCTAGTACATAGCTTTCTTTTCCAACTAGAATTGAATAATGAAGTAGCATTTCCAGCTAGTATTGTTAAAAGAAGAAACATGACTCTAAAAGTCTATAAAAAGAAAAAAATGTGAAGGCTAGAAATGAATGGTATTTCCAGGCTTGATTCTTCCTTATTCTTATATAAATGTATAAAAGCCATCCTGTCCCTTCTTTACCTTGGCAAATGCTACACTGGCAGACAATTCCAGTGCAAATGCTACAGGGGGAAAAAAAGGACACTTGCAGACAAACTTTATTTGGAAGTATGAAATCCTGCCCTAAATAAGAACCTTTTCTCTTTATAGATTTCTCTGTCATTAATCCCAAAAGTGAAACTCATTAGTTTAAACAGCAGTGCTATTTTAATGCCAAGTCAATCATGCAGTAAGTTCTAGTCACCCTGACCAGAAGACAGAAAGTGTGATCCACCACTAGAAACCAACTTAACATTTAATCTATCTGTTATAGATTTTTTATGATAGTTACTCAGATGACATCAGTACAAATAGGTTAAATGGAAATTGCAAAGTTATAAAACAGTGGTAGTAGTGTAGGTTATTGTCATCCAGGTTACCAATCAACGAGTTGAATAGAGATTGTGCAGTAAGTCCACGAGCAATAAGAAAATGCTCATATTGTTAAAGCTGCTTTAGCATGAAACAGATGGCCCAGGTTTTTATCAGCTCTGCAGTTTCGATCATTAGTTTAACTGCAGTAATACGATGCTGTCTTTGTGGTGCCAATGCAATTCACCTTATTACTCCTGGGTAAGCCATGCTTGTTAAAATCATGAAAAAACTAATGTGTGTGTGTTTTTATATGGGACACTATATTAGTGGCTGATGTAATTACTACATCAAGCACCTAAGAGAAATATTAAAAACAAATTGCAGGAAAAGATCTGGTTTGGATTTCAGGGAGAATAAAAGCATCTTGTGCTCAGACCAGAGGAGAACAAATGAATAGAAAAAATACTAAGACTTGAATGAATGACCCTAACTTAACTCTTTTTGCCACCAAACAAATCTTGAATACAGCAAACAATTTGCAGTATCACCTTACAGAGATTCATGTGGCTACTAAAGGATCATAGAAGATAAGACAAAATATTTGGTACCTGTGTAATATTCATCATTGAACTGAAAAAGTCCAGCAAGAGAAGAGCATATACAAGTTATGACACAAACTAGGTTCTATGGTATTTTATAGAAATAAATGGAAGCAATATAAATATTTCAGTCTCTATGCATACTTGCACTGCAGTGGAGATTGATGTAGGAGGAATATTTGCTAGATCATTACAAAAGAAATATCTCTTAAATTAGATGGTTTTAGACATTAAAGTCATGCAAATGTATGTTACTTAGAAATTCTCTTTAAATGCTGACTATTCAGTATTCTTGAGGGAGAATATACATTCTAGGGTTACTTTAAGCAGAAATTGTCTATAATATTTCAAGGCAACACTGATGTTATTCAACTGGTTGAAAAATTCTGAAGGAGACCTTCTTAGAATATAAATTTTCTCTTATCATCTAGGTTTCATCAAAGTTTTTTAAAATTTTTGTGTGTGTGAAAAATGTTTTTGAAGAAAGGCATAAATTCTGACAATTTCATCATGTTAACTGTTGAATTTCTTAATTCTAAATTTCCGAAATAGATGGAATCAAATGGTCCTAAGTGCCCGTTAGAGCAGCTACCAGAGAACTCACCTGAGATGCGCTAGACCATTGTTCTAATGCTTTCTGACATAGGGTGTGGAGCGTTGATCTATGTGGCCCACCACCAGCATTGCTACCACGATATACAGCTAAAGAGCAGTGTGCAGAGATTCCTAATTATGTTGGTGGCATACAGATGATGCAGCTCAATAGTTTTTACTGAACACCTGGAAAAACTATGTATCTGTTTGCACAAAATTGACTTATATTTCACCTAAGTCTGTAACAAATTTGGTTGTTGCTTGTGCATCTCTCTTTTCAATGTTGAACAGAAAAGGTTTTTAAAAGTTAGGTTTCCATTTAGACTGATTCACAACACTTGTAGGTCATTCAGTTTTATTCTCATGTAGAAAGTTTACACAACCTGTTTTCTGGTAGTTTATTATGTACAGAGCTGGAAATAAAATTAATTTCATGCAAGTCTTTCATATTTAGTAATTTTAATATTGTGAATTGGAAATGTGCTTCGTGATGGAATTATTTATAACTAGTATTACATTTCTCATCAAAACTGATGCCATAGAACCATATAAATCCTAGAAAGAAAGATATATTTACTTTAGTCTATAAGTTGCATGGATAAGATTACACTGGAAGAATCAACACAAAAATGTTCTTTCATTTGTCATTAACATTTTCTTTAGACTCTACAGACAGATTTAGTATTCTAAATAAGTGAATAAAAATATTACTTCATTAAGCCCTGGCTATTATCTTTAAAGGGGACATACTTTCAAGGTAACTTGAAATTACTTCAGGTGATGGCTAGGGAGAGGAAGGTAATTGAAAAAAAACCTCAAAAATAGTTTCCTACACCTATACCTAGATCCTCAGTTTGGTAGATTTCATTGCTTGGATTTAATCAGCTCACAGTATAATTGACTGGTTTTAGTTATGTTTGGTTTCTTTCTTTTTATTTAGTTGTTGAAGAATTTGGATACTTACTGGACTTAATATTTTAAATTAATTTTTGAATTCCGGATGCTTGCAGTGACATTATTAAAATAGGAGAACACAACAAAAAAGGGAAAATATGTCCAATTCCTTTCAAATAATTCTGTATGACTTGTATATTTCTGAGAGTTCCACTTCCTTTTATGGGAATTCCCTCACTGCAGGAAGAATTCCTTTGCTTTGAACTTCATTGTGTGAGAGCGAGAAGATCTATTACGACTTTATGAAATGTGACATAGGATGGAGTTTCAACCAAAAGAATAGGTTACACAGAGCTACCACTGGCAGGGCAATCGCATTTTCATACTTTGAGCCTCTTTTGGCTGTCAGGTTATGTTTCACTTTGTTTTTAAATCCCTGTAGAAAAACACTGCTGAACTGATGAAAAATGTGTATCTTGAATTATATTCCTGAAAAAGATGCAGGTAAGATATTAGTAACAAAATTAATAGTGAACAAAATAAAATGGGTTAACCTATTTATAAATACTGCTTTCCTAGAGGTCTCAAAGGTATCATTGTCAACTATAACGTGGCAGAGAGCTCTAGATCTGACTGATCAATCATTTCATCTCCTAGTGTAGTAGAGAAGTAAAAGGAGACTGATAATCTATCTCCCTATAGACTCTATCTTCATATGATAGGTAGAAATATCCATCAACTGTGGCAAATGAAGGACTGATTGAAACAGCTAAGGTTGGGATTTTGTTCTTTTTAAATGCAAAGACATCACATTTAAATTAAGTGCAATAAAGTTTTCAAAGCTGCAATTTTTCTTCCATTTCCAGAAATTTTTGGAATTTTCAAAAATTGAGTTTTTGAAATGAAGTCAGAATATTTTAGAGACAAAATGTAAAGTTAATTTCTACCAACCTTGATGATACTTCTGTTTTCTGTTTCTATAAAATATCACAGCAACAGTGGCAAGGAGAAGCATTTGAGGTGTGAAAAAAATTGAGGGATTTTAAGCAGAGATTTCATTACTTGTTTTAAGTTTACAACATGAAGGAATTGTGTTTTCTCAAATTTTGCATGTATGTCTTAGACTATAAAGAAAAATTGCTGCACACAATTAATAGGCTTAATGAAAAGATTACAGGGCAAATAACCAACTTTAGAGATAGATTCATTGTGTTCAATCTAGAATCTAAAACATGTTTATTCCTGAATAATGCCTTACCTGCTTTACTAAGTGGGTACATAGGAGCATGGAATCCTGCAGTAATGCTTCAGTCAGTTGCGTTAAGGTCATCTTATTTCAAACGGTTCAATCTTACTTTCCTTTTCTTCCTTATATGCAAATGAAGACTAAGAAAGCCAACTATGACAGTGCTAAAAGAATACACCACTATCTCCTCAAATCAGGCAGCACAGAGCAAGAAAATACAAGGTATGACTCAGTAACCTATAGGTGGGATTTGAATCCCAGATGTTTAAGCTCAGTGCTGCTCTCCATGTTGTTTCCTGTCACACTGCTGTCATCCAAGCGTGGAGAGCACTCAGCACAGGTTAGATAAACATTTCTTCCATGAAATCCTTCCTTGTACTTCTTAGATCATCTCCCTATTCATTTTGGTGTTATTTACAGGCTAAGTGTTTTCCACAATATTTTTCATGAATGTGTCTCTGTCGTGAGAGTACTTTAGGATTAATTTTCCTGATGTTGATAGTACTAACGCTTATCAACATGAATTCATTTGATAGTCCTCTGATTAACACTGTTTGCAAAGCGTTAGCATTTTAATTCAGCAGAAGTAGATGTTACACGTTAGTATGTTTTCTGATATCTGATACCTTTGTTAGTTCTTAATCATTGTGAATAGCTTTCAAATTCCATTGGTTTACAGAAGAGTTAGATGTAATTCAGACATGTAACTAAAGCAAGTATGTTTATTTATAACCATCTTATTTGTTTTGCTTTTGGTGTAATTAATTCTTTGTTGTTGTTTTCCCAATTTATCATTTCTTTTTCTCCAGCCCCTGAAATTAAATGGTGTGTTCAGCTACTTATAAAAATACAGATAACTTAACAGTATAGATGTGTGAGTCGTTTCTGTACTTGCTGTGATTATGGAAATTGTTTGCATACATGTTTGCTGAACTTAAAATAAAAAAACTATATGAATATAGAAGGGTAGGAAAGAGATGATTATAATTTTTAAATACTTTTTATTTTAAAGCAAAAGTCTTGGCATTTACTCCAGTAGTTTTAAAGGACATAATAAATTGTAAGTTAATATAATTGTATTTCATTAATACTTTTCCTGGATCATGTTAATGTGTATTTAAAAAACAAAAAAACTCACACATCATGCCATGATTCTTGAAGAAAACTATAGAGAGGTATAAAAAAGCATGCAGTGTATGAGGAATTTTCATTAACATTCCTAGTTCATTCTGTTACATTTAACTCTAAATTGGTTCTTGATTCTGTTGATCAGCATTGAATATGTACAGTGTAAACTGCTATGATAATGCACTTGTTACTGTCAGTATTTCTGCCTCATATTATTCAATTTGGTCATCTAGGCTCTTTGCATGTCATTGTGTACTACGTCCGTGAGAACAGGAAGAGTATGACTGTAGGAAATATAATAAAATCTTCCAAGGGTTATTTAATTAACACTGTTCTTGTTCACTTCCCAATTGGACCTTAATTTAACTTCTTTTCAGCCTTCTATTTAGTAAAAGAAAATGAAATCAAAGAAATTTGTTCACGTGGATCTAACTTATATTTGTGCCTGAGGTATTCACGTAGGAATTTAGTGTAGGTTTAAGAAGACAATCTAGACTGTTTCCATACATAGATTACTGATATTAGAGAAAAGTTTTGTAACTTAAAGGCTCAATAACCATCAACAAATTTATCTCAGTCAGGAAGTCCCAATCTGGGAAGTTCAGTAATCACCTCTCAACAAGGGAACGATTAAGTTGGGATATGGTATCTTGAAAATGTGTAAAACCTATTAGTGCCATGCCTTCTGTGAAAGAGCACGGACTTCATGAATAGATGCACAATATCTCAATACAAATGACTACAGAAATCTGTCATAAAAGCAGTCCCTGAAACATTTCAGTATCAAAGACAACAAAATCAGTATGTATCCCAAAATAACTTAGATCAGAATTTGCTGCCACACAGCTCCTTGCTGAAACAAAATCTCAAACACAGTGTATTACTGAATCACAGAGTCTACATGTGGAAGTGAAATTGCCTCATATACTCTTGATCTCACAGCTGTTTGGTCACAGCCATGTTCTTAGACTTCCTGGTATGAAAGCTCCTGAAACATCTGGATTTACTAATATTCCCCCTATGAGAAGTCTGAACACCATACTTCCAAGCTGTTGTCTCGAACCATTATCTGTCCATTGTGGTTTTTCATTTGCAAGACTTTATTTTTACTTTACTTTTCCTAAAGAGTCTGGCAGTGTGTTGGTGAATTTATACTTTCTGATATACACTTCAAGCTGTTTCACAGGGACAGAATTATGCTGCAGTCCTATCTCACGTTCCTCCATAAGGGAATCCCAGAAGTGTACGTGAATCAACCAATGCATATGTTGTCTTTCAAATTATACATGACTGGATGCATATGAAGAATGCATACAGTCAGTCCTATTCTGTTACTATAATGAAATGGAAGTTGATCAGGTTCTATGACTCGACTTAATATAATTATCTCAGGGGTCCCAAAATACTTATATTAGCTGAATGGGAATCTTTAATGTGAACTTGCCTTAATACACCATGGCATACATCCTGCTCCCTACTCCTAGCAGGCCATTCTTTAATTTTATCAATAAAAGAAAGACAAATCTAGTGTGTGTACCTGCCTATGGACTTATACGGCCCTTCAGAAATGGGCCTATTTAATAACAAAGAATCTATAATTAACTGATCAGTCTATTTGGGTTTAGATGTCTATTACTTGCCCCAAAATTTCTAAGCTTATTGCAACAGAATTCAGGCAACATCTTCTGCCCCTTTTAGTAACGGACTGATACATACTGCTGCCTTGCAGTGTGTATCAGTCTGTTTGTCTCAGTCTTGAGTTTAAAGAATATACCTTGGCTCTGTGTTTAGATCAGATATTTTCATTTGAATACTGAGTTGAAACCTGCCTCCCACCAAGAATATTTCTCAACTGTCACCTAAATAGGAATTAACAATGACATATCAGGAAAAAAAGTAGATATCCTGCAAGAAATAATTTCTGAGTATCTTAGAGTAAAGCCTGTGACTCATTTTCTGAATTGTTCTTCTTCCAAATCCTCGCCATCAATGTGCTTATAATTGTGAAGCCATGAAGCTAAAAAACTTCTTAGACCTTCTTGTAGGGTGCTCACACAACCCCAGCAAATTCTGGTATTCAGTGACTCAAAGCATGTGTTCATATATACAGTTGGACTTTCCTACATTTTCTTCCAAAACTTGCTAGAAGTCACATCAGTATAAAACAGCCTAAACAATGAACTATCAAAAAATCAAATTTTCCCCAACTTGCAGTGTATGGATGTGTTGTGATGAGCCCTAGAGCATTCATTAGAAGGTCTTTTCATGAAGGAATACAGTGAAGTTTCCTACAGCTAGGTAGAAATCTGTTTGGATGAAGTAAACCTCTCATTTTTACATTCTTTGAAATGAATAACGATCCTTATTTTGAGGGGTCTGGAAAATGGCAGAAAACTTGCTCAGGTTCTAGTGTAATAACCTTTATACAATGCTGTGTTCTTTCCTTCCTGAATGGCACTGGTGATTGATACAGTCATACAAGAAAGAAAACTAAGCTCCATTCTTCCTATCACAGACAAACTGTATCAAGGAGCTTAATGAGCATTAACTTCATAGCTTTATTTCCAACAAAGCAATGCCAATCCCAAGCCCTATTGTTATTGAAATAAAGCAGCATGTTCAAATTGTTGCACGTTAACCTAGTGGAAACCTGTCTTTGACAAAAAGGTAGTGAATGTGAATATTCTAAGCCTATTTTGAAAAGTATGTTGTGATAGTACAGTATGGAAATACACATTTTCATTTAACAGTAAGAGTACAGAAAGCCTTAGAAAATGTTGGTTATGTTTTCTAAATTCACTCTGGGAAGTTGTGCATAATATATTAATTCTCTAATAGGTTATGCTAGTAACAGTATCATACCAAGTTTTTCTTAGTTGAAGCATGCTCTAGGGTCACTGCTGATGGTGCTGACCCCTCCTCCTCTCATGATACATCAAAGCATCAATAATATTCTGAATTATTTGCAGGGTGATGATAAATATCCATACTGAATTCAGGGAAAAAAATCTTAAACTGAAGTAAAAAGCTTTGCTCAGATTCAGAATGCAAGAAGTAAAGGTTGATGTTATTTTTCATTAAAGTATAGCTTATGAATTTCTTTGGTCTTTAGGAATTTTTGAAAACTTTTCAAACCTATCCCCCGCCTTCCTGTTCTTCAAGCATGTAAAGTAAAAAAGACAGTTTGGGTAGGTTTTTTTTTTTTCAGACAGAAGTTTCTTTCAATTTTTTTCCTTTAAACTCTGAAGATTTGTACTTCTTTGCTGGATAAGGTTAATAATGCTACAACTTAGAGGGAAACATTATCTTGAAAACATTCTACAACCTACTATGCTATGCTGCTAATGATTCACAGACAGAATATGCACAGAAAGTTCAGTGAAGGACCATAACTGGGACCTACTTAATGGATAAAGCTCATCAGTTATTTTAGATCAGGTATATATATCAGAAAAGGGGGGCGAGGGGGGGGGGAGAAACTGCAGAGCTTTAGCTGAAGGACAGATCTGAAGCCTTCAAGAAATGTTAGAAACCACATTCAAATACCAGAATGAAGGATATGTGATTTATTTCTTATCAAAGAAAACCACAATTGTTTTTAGAGTGGCAAAACAATATTGGTAGCCAGAATCATGGATTATTGTTCTGGAAGTTATACTTCACAAGTTATCCCAGTATTACATAAAATAACACATAGAAAATATTTGAAGTGACTAAATAGTAGTAATACTCATATATTAAATTAAGATTTAAATACAGACTTTCTGGCACCTTATATTCAGATCATTATTTTCGTCAGTGAAAATAAATGGTTTTGAATTTACTTGTGAAATGAATACAGCTCAGATTATATATTAAGTACAGTGGAACACAAAATTTTTTATGTAGAAATAAAACACTGCTGGCAGTATCAAGAGGAGAGGAAACTTGGAAACCTAGCAAGCAGTTGCCATACATAAGCTCCTTTTGCTGTGCTGTGGTAGATAAAGCCAGTACATTGTGAAATGCCATATAAAAATATCGTATAAGTTCCAGGTTGTGGTCTTTGCTATACAAGCTATCAAAACTAGATATGATCATGTAAGTCTGATACAGGCTTAGTATGTATAAAACTCAGAAAATGTGTTTTGACCCTATTAGTGGCACATTTCCCAACTACCACCATCACCTTAATTTTCAGAACTTGTACTGAAGAACAAATCATCTCTGAAAATGAAAAATTAAAGAGACCGTTGCTATTTTGGGGGTAGTTGGTGTTGTGATGAATTAAAAAGTTCTATAATCTAGAAAACAAAAAGCAATTTGAAATCCAAATAACTTTTAGTGATAGAGATGTAGTTAATTTACACCACTGTGTATTCTGGACTGCAACTTTTTTTTGTGGACATATTTAACTTCATTCACATGTCAAAATCCACTACAGAAAATAACTATTTAAATACATTAGCCATATCACTGGAGATATGGCTGGAGACTCACGAGATTGTCTGTGTCCGTTTGTTTCTTTCATGTGATCAGACAGGAATGGGCGAGAGGGTGAGTGGAGTCTTGGCATTTGCCCACTAATAATGTCAGACAAGGCATGGTGTTGCAGCCGGGAGGCATCCAAGACCAGCAGAACCTGGACTAACTGTGATGTGTAAACAGGTTATGCCTATTCCGTCCCATAACGTGTGTGTTGCAGTCTAAGATTACACTGGAGAAGTAATCTTGATTCTTAACAGAAACTAGAAACCAATTACTGTCTAAATCAAAGTCTATCTTCCCTTGGAGGAAGTAAACACACACTTCCCCTTATGACAAGGATGTAGTCATTTACAATTTAGAAAAATAATAACTGTTTTGTGCTGCCAAGAACACTATTTATTTATTTACTTACTTACTAACCGCACTCTAGTGTAGATATGATTTTCCATATTGCCTTTCCATCAATATTCCCACAGCATGTGTGTGAATATTCATGATTCTATACTGTTCTGGCTGTTCTTCAATAAAACCACTGCCTGGCGTTGAAAGGATGATAAAATCAGAGACTTTACTGAGTGAATAATGTTACTGCTCAATGAAAGTCAAGGGACTGGACTTTATGAGTAGGGATATCTCTTCTAGTCTTATAGCCCTGTTTTAAGTCACAACTCATGTTCCTGTCTCAGCAAGTAAAAAAATATTTAGTTTAAGAAAAATAAAATAGAATTGAAACAGAATCCTATTATTTGCACGTCTCTCCTCAGATAATATTTTAAGGCCTAAAAATCAGCCATTTACAGTCCTCTCTGTGGCATCTAAATTATTTTTGTAATGATTATGCTTGAGAAATCTAAGATTCTTATGAATATGATCTTAAGCTTAGTAGAATTATGACTAATGGAATAATCTAATGACTGCATGAATTATATTTTAGTTGCTTTTGATGATTAACTCAATACAGATTAGTGCTCATGTAAACTAGAAATGACACAGTGAAAGAGAACAGAATGTAGACACTATGGTATAATTTGCCTCTGTTGTTTTATTTTCATCCCTTTATAGTCTAAAACATTAGCATCTGGTACATGACCACATACGAAAGCTGTATATTGATAATGTAAATAGGCCATACTTGAAAAGAAAACAAAAAGCGGAAAACAAAAAAAATGCAAGACAACACTGACAAAAATATTTCATTGTTCACCCAGCTATTATTATTGCATTTTTGAAAAGCTTACCCCAAACTTTAAAGCATAGGCTGCACTTGTGTATATGGAAAGCTCTTTTGTAACTGACTTCTCCAGATTGCATTGACACATATGATAATTTCAGTTAGTCTTTCTTGCTGGTACTAGAGAAGTGGCTTTATGTGATCCTTTGCCATCTTAGGTAATTTACTTCAGCAATGGGTTCAGTACTACTGACTACTCACAAGGTATGCTTGGCAGCAGAAGACTCCAGATGGTGAACTAAAAAAATCTGCTTTTCTGCAGCAGCAGCAGTGTCTGGGTATGTGGCTGCTTTTCTTGTTGATTTCTGCACAACCTACTGGGCTCATTTTCTTGTTTTACATCATCATAGATATCAAACTACTCATGATAAAGGCTCCTTTTAGGATGCATTTTCTTGTTAATGAAAAGTGATTAACTCTTTTGATCTGCTTCAGAAAGTTAGAAGTTTTAGGGTGGAAGTTCTGTTGTTACTTTTTTTCTAAAAAAACATAGAATCTCTTTGTTGGTGTCTGACAGTGTCAAAAATGATGGAAATCCAGTATTGGTCAGTCATTGAACTTTGATAAAGTTGATTTGAAGGTGCTAAGGGCATCCACAGTAGCAATCCAAGCAAAGGCTGCCTGCAGTTGTCTATATGCACCATATCAGATCTCTTCTAAGACAAATTGTGTAATTGATGCTATTTAGGTATAACTGTATGCTGACAACAGGTGGGATACAGCCTGACAGGTGGGTCATATAGCATGTAGACGTGTATGCAAAGTCATGCAAAGAGGCAATAAAGATTTATGTCTTCCAATTCTGAACACTTTCATTGATAGGTTATATTTGTCCATGTTTTAAGAAAACATAGTCATGGGCAAAAGAGATATTGTGCACACAGAGAATTCAAACTTCTTTGTTTCTTTATTAAAGCAAACGTGATATCTTATTATCAAGTTAAGGAATAATCTACTCTTGGGGTTCGGGGATTAAATTCTTAAATCATAGAATGATGGAATGAGATGAGAGTCTTGCTATTAGCCTTACTGGAACCACAGTTTTACTTATAATTTTCTCTGACTGTTAAAAATCCCAAAAGAACCTTGACAAATCAAGGTACTCAGATCCCCATTTTAGAACTCCCAAGTTAAAGACCAAATTCAACTTCAAAGTAGGATTTCTTTATGCCTCCGTTTCACACAAAGAACTATTTGATTGCAATAGGTAGTTGAGGTGCTACTCTATAATAACTCATGGAAAAGGTCCAAGTATAAATGTTGGTTTTTGTAATACTTACAAAATCATAACAATTTTTACACCTTCATTTGTCAGGCAAAATCTCACACTTTTTATATGTGATTAGTTTGAAAATCTGTCTTTGATAATGGCTCTCTGAAAAACTATAAATCTTTTCTGTTGATAAACATGCTAGATTGCCTTGGTCTTATCCAAATGTTTGGTTATTGTAAGTTTATGTAATTGTACATCCCAGAAGCAATACAAAAATAATTCATATAAGTATTTGACTTCACAGTACATTTATCTGTCTCTCATTTATGCTGTGTGTTGCACTGGCTTAAATATTTATTTTTTTAAAAAAGTTTGTTTTTTTTTTTTTATTTTTCTGTGAGCTTATATCTTACACTGTAGTGTAAAGCACCAGGAGATTCCTAAATGTGTTGAAAATTAATACATACAGCTTACATAAATTGATACTGAAATAATACTAAATGCTTCATAGGCTCTGAAACCCAGAACATGATTACAGTTATTTAAAAGTATGCAAGATTGTGCTTTATGGCTACTAGTAATTTAAAATATTCACTTGCATTAAAGAACTGTTTATATAGTAACAACGTCATGTTTTTGAATAATCAAGGCAAAGATATTTAAGATATTGTTCTCCAAATGACTATGTTTATGCTAGCACATTCTTACCATGTAACATGGATGGCCCTCTCTCTATGCTGTCTTAAGTTGAATGTTTTCGAATTGTTTTCTTAAATTCTTGTTTCCTAATTTAATTCTTAAATTCTTAAATGCGTTCTTAATGTTTTTCAATACTTAATGGGGGCATATAAGAAAGATGGAGAGAGGCTTTTTAGCATTGCCTGTAGTGATAGGACAAGCGGTAACAGTTTTAAATGAAAAGAGGGTAGATTTAGATTGGGTATAAGGAAGAAATTCTTCACTGTGAGGGTGGTGAGGCCCTGGCACAGGTTGCCCAGAGAAGCTGTGGATGCCCCATCCCTGGAAGTGTTCAAGACCAGGTTGGATGGGGCTTTGATCAACCTGGTTTAGTGGAAGGTGTCCGTGCCCATGGCAGGGGGTTGGAACTGAATGGTCTTTATGGTCCCTTCTGACCCAAACCATTCTATGTTTCTATGATGCTTCTTCAGCATTTCTTCAGTGTAAAAGGGAATAATGCACAATTTGCATACTTGTTCTGTTGGATAATGCTGCTAGAAACTACAAAAAAAGGCAAAATAGAAAAAGAATGCTGTTATACTGTTCTGTTTATAATGGGGCATGACCTTCAAGAAATGTACTTACCTCCCGTATATACTGATATAAGGGGGATAAGTACTGCTATTCTAATCAGACAAAACAAAGTGGCAACAATAAAATAGCTCAATTTAGGACTGGAAAATGGGAGTCTAATAAAGGAACAGAGAAGTGATGTGTATGCATTTCAAGCTTTTGTATGGATTTCCATATTTAGGCTGCAGAGAAGATAAGAAAGACTGGGTTGCTAAGAGGAGAGCATGTGTCTATATGCCTGTGTCTGTTTTGCCCTTACAGGATTTTTCAGTGTAACACAGGAGAACATACTTATTGTAAATAAATATTAACATGTTTAGCACAAAAATACTGTGTGGAAATGACTCACTTTTTGTTCCTTCAACAAGAAAAAAAAACCTGGAGTGATTACAAACAAGGGCATGACTTTTGGTGTAATATGTATAATGAAATACAGGCTGTGTGTTTTCGGTTGCTGTTACTGTTGCACCACAGAAGCGTAGAGACTGTGCCCATGTCTCTTCAGAGAGCTAGGCTTCTTTCTCAAAAGCACTATCTGGTTCCTATTAAAAGAAAGGTGATAGTGGAGATACAAAAATATTATCCTCCTCATTTTACATATGAAATGAGGCACAGAAAGATCTCGATCTACTCAGTCTCACAGTGGCAGCCTGAGGCACAGCTGGTAAGAGCAGTTTGAGACTTTGTCCTATGTTACTCATTTGCTTCATCAGCTAAAACCTCAGGGTTCCCCGAAGGGAACCTGAAATTATCAGTAGCACCACAAAACCTCTGTGAGTAATTCTGAGATGCATGCAAGCCAATTGGCAGTATTAACTCAGTTAAAGTTATTTTCTACCTGATAATTTTCCCCAATACCTAGTTATACAAGCTATTTGTGTGTACTTGATTGCACTGATTAATGCTAGTGCATACTTTTTTATTGCATGGCTGAAACCTATCAAACTATATGATGTATACAGACTTCTTGAAATTCCTAGCTTAGTGGTCACACAAAAGAATGTTTTGCCTTCAACCAGATTAGTTCTCAAATCTAGCTAAGAGCAGCACAACCTGCAGAAGTGCTGACATTGGCACAATGAAGAGGCCAGATACGCTTGGCCAACAGCAACGGTGAACAGATGCCCCAGAACCAGCATCAGCTTGCACTTAAATTGGCTTCAACTGGTTTTATTTCAACTCAGTTTCTCAAAAGGAGAAAGAAACAGCAACAGCAAGTGAAATATCAGGAATGGAAATAAAATGCTCATTTTAACCTCCATCCAAAGGCAACAGGGGCCTTTTGTAGCACTTGTACAACAAAGGAGATAGACTTCCACTTCAGCTGTGATCCCATTCATATCCCATTCCTTTAGTGCAGCAGGTACTTGTCATTGTTCTGGCCTTAAAAGAACTGAGGTTAAACTGAGGAGATCAGAACTGCATCTAAATATGCTACCTTACTCAGATAATTTGACAACCAACAGGGAGCAGACAAACTCTGTAGGCTGTAGAAGAATGCAAGAAATAGCAGTCTATGACTCTGCACTCCTTGACCTTCTACCCCTACTTTAGGAAGGCTCTGCTTCACAAATGAAGTAATTTTCTCTCATTTCACCCATATTGATTTGCTTTGCTTAATGCTTCCTTGTACAGCTTTTGTAAGCTGATCATTCAATTTGCATTCCAATTGTCCAGTTTAACTGCAGTGATGGGAGATTTGGCAAAAACCACTGAGCAGTGCAACAACTCAGTTAGCCATGAGGTTGGTCTTAGTGCTTCATTTTTCTGGATAATGAGTAGATTATCATAAGTACCATGTTACTATTGATTTTGTTTTTCAATTGATGTTTGCAGTCTTTTTTTTTAATTAATTTTTTTGGAATAGTTGAATAGTGCATATCTAAACAGAGCTCCACTGTTTAAATTCTTGGATGTTCACTGAATCAATTTAAAAGGAGTGGAAACAGCCACTGGTACTTAAAAATCCCTTTCAAAGGACTTGTCTTTGTTAACTACAATAGGATTAATCTAGTACTGCTTAAATTAAATTCAGCTTCATAAAAATTCAGGTACAATAAGCTGTCATACTGATTTCTGACAACACAGACTTTTCTGTTAGGAACACCAGCTGCACTTTTTGGGGGCAGATACTGTATTTGCAATTATGAGATCAGAGTATCTCACGTTTTATACAATATCAGTGATTTGCAAAAGTGTCACTTAGAAAATAACAAAAAATATTAACGTATGTATATTGAATGGATATTTTCAACTTGTATTTTATGAGTTTAGGTGCTGCTGGTTAAATTTACTGTGATGCCTTTTCAAGATGCCCAGAACCTAAGGGAGAGTAAATCTCCCTATTTCCTAAAGCTACAGTGAAGCTGTTGTTCTGAAATACTGTTTTCATCTGTAATAAATGTTCTCAGAGAACATTTTTTATTTCTTCATGATTGGGTTTTTTGGGTTTGGGAGGGGTTTTTTGGGGGTTTTGTTTGTTTGTTTGTTTGGGTTTTTTTTTATGACAGAGTCCACCACAAAACTATGCTAAGTGAACCTGATTTTGTGTATTGAAAGGGAGGCAAACTCCTGTGACTATGACTTGGCAGAAATAATCATAAAAAAGGTGATGGTTGTTGTGAGACACTTTTGCCAGAGCGTCATTGCTAAAGAAATTACATACATTGAGCAAGTGTCCAGATCAAAGAGGTTCAGCTTAGGCTGTGAGTGCAGGGAAGGAGTTACATATATTCTCTTTATTTATAAGTGACAGAATGAAGCTACATTTTGCCATTGTTTCAAGGAGTTAGTGATGGATTGGTGTCTTAAAATTATACAAATGATAAAACATTTTTTTGCCTGAACATTTTACTATTTCAAATTCTTATAGTAACAAGTGTTACTACTATTCTGTCATTGTTGGCTGTGTGTTTACTGCTAAGTTAAAGACGACTGAAGAATGACCACTGTCCTAGAGACCAAGTAGCATAGATTAGCTACCTCTGTACTACCTAGTGTTTGGCTTGTCTCCCCTCTGAATTCCATATGGTCCCCTCTTCTTCATAAATGCAATTACCATTTTGGGGTTTTAAAGTTGTCTGAAGTAATGTACATACATTTTGCATAGTATGAAAGTGAGGCAGTTGCATACCCTAACATGTAACGCAGTCATTTTGAGTTTGAGGGTGCAGAGTTTCCTTGGCTGCTGAAGCATGGTGCATAACAGGAGGATGCAAATCTGGTTCAGGCTTGTACATACTACCTACAGCAATGGTCCATGAGGTGGGTGTGTGCTCTCCCCTGTCACACTGCTTGTGTGCTTGAGTGGAAAACTTGGGCAATAACTGTGCCAGGAAGCATGCTAACAGTCACTCAATGTGGAAAGTTGGTGATCCAGCTCTTGAGCTAAGTCCCTAGCCCTATTTAGCAGCACATATGTAGACATTTCCCCATATTTTTCTTTTATAGTATATCTATCTTTACCTTTCAGTTTTCCTGCTATTACCAGGAGCACCTGAGGTACTCATTAAAGATCTTTTAGTTCAAGATTTTAGTTCAAGATATAGTTAAAAGCTTTTAAATGCTACTTTTTCTTATACAAAATATGTACATGGGTGGGGTTCATCTGTTTTGGAATCTAAGCTTTGCTTGTGCATTACATAGATTTGTTGGTTTTAATTAGAAATCTGTATTTTATAGGACAAACATCATGTTTTCCTCCTATTTCTTCCTTTATGTACTATGATCAATCTCTAAACCCAGCAAGTGATTAAAGAATTATTTAGTAATTCTTTAAGGTAGGATATGCAGTGAGCATTTTGGATTGATTTAGGCTAACCAGTTTGTAGGCTATTCATTGCCTTAGCGACATATAAATAAGAAAGTACTGGCAAACAATGTATTTAATATGCATATATTATTTATGTACAGGGCAGAGGTAGGTCCTGTTTGTAAAATTGCACCCAGTCAATAATATTCTTTGCAATTTGTTACCAGGAAACCGCACTTTTGTTCTCACTGTATTTCTTTTACAACGTCTTGTCTGTGTTCTGTTTTTAAAAGAACTAATTGCTGAATTCTGGCCACACAGAGCTTCCATTTTGGTCAGAAAGATCCAATCATCAGTGCCTCTTTTGTTCACCTACTCTTCAATGTATCTTTCAGAGAGGTTTAATTATACACAATACTATGTGAATTTGGCTATTTTA
>NW_009614144.1:0-1066 GCF_000690535.1 Cariama cristata | reverse complement strand
AAAAATGGGGTTATTGCTTAGAATATGGCTGTTCTCAGCTTCATAAACTGGCTGTCAGCCAAGATATCGCTGTTTAACCAGTCAGGAAAGAGATATTTCACTGCTACCTCATTGTAATCTTTCTTTCCTGTTGCGTTAATTTGCAGACATCAAAAATAGCATTGTTTTTTATGTCTGCGTAGCAGCTATCATAATCACTCTAACATGATTAGCTTCTCTAAGCAGTACTGTAATTAAAAAAAAGGAAACAAAACAAAGAAAGGAGGAAGGGGAATTAATTCATCACACAGCTGGTAAAAGATCTTCTGTGGTCATTTAATCTAACTTCCTGTGTAATACATAGCAAGGAAGTACATCCATTTTATCTGTATGGTACCTTGCTTTTATATTTAGTTCCTAGGTACTGGAACGGCATTGTTATAGGATTTTTCTTCCACTCAATGGGTATTTTCTTTCAGATTGTACCCCCTTAACTTTGACACCTGTCTGTAACTTTAAAGATGGAGCTCCTTGAATCTTTTAAAGTAAGGTCTAAAGTTTTGCAGTCTTTTCCCTAGTCCTTTAATAGTTTGTCACCTCTCTAAACTTTTTCTTCAATTTATCAATGTATTTCTTCTTGAGTTTCTGTTCATCTTTACACATAAAGAAGAGAGAGCCAATATTTTAGCTCCCTAAATTTGGCAGGTGCCTATCTCTCTGTTCCACCATGGAGATTCACAATAAAGTTTTCATTTCTGAGATGAACATTTTGCATAAACTAGTTTTCCATCTTAAAGTATTTTTACTTCTGTAATGGGTTTGCATGGCAAGGTGGTTTGGTTTTTTTGGGGGGAGGGGGGGTGGGGCAGGGAGCCAGGGGTGGCTTCTGTGAGAAGCTACCAGAAGCCTCCCCTATGTCCAATGGAGCCAATGCCAGCCAGCTCCAAGGCAAACCCATCACTGGCCAAGGTTGAGCCCATCAGCAGCAGTGGTAGTGCCTTTGGAATAACAGAGTTAAAAAGGGGGGAAAAAAAGTGCGCAATGGCAGATGGAGAGGTGTGAGAATATGTGAGAGGAGCAGCCCTGC
>NW_009614143.1:682-9688 GCF_000690535.1 Cariama cristata | reverse complement strand
AAGTTATTACGGTAAAGATAGATACATGAAAAAAATCTTGATTGTTCATCTCTACTAGCTCATATGTTGTGGTCACTTTGGTGGCTACAAAATAAATGTTCTGAAGATCTTTAGTAAGAAATTAAAAACTGTTAGATTAGTTGATCGTTATACTTATTTTGTGCATCTCCTTCCCCAAAGTAAAATGAATGGATTTCAATAAACACAGCAAAGGGCTGGGTACACATGAAAAAAATCTTGATTGTTCATCTCTACTAGCTCATATGTTGTGGTCACTTTGGTGGCTACAAAATAAATGTTCTGAAGATCTTTAGTAAGAAATTAAAAACTGTTAGATTAGTTGATCGTTATACTTATTTTGTGCATCTCCTTCCCCAAAGTAAAATGAATGGATTTCAATAAACACGGCAAAGGGCTGGGTACAATACGCCCACTGTGAATAAAACACCCGGAGACGTTCTAATAGTTCTTGTTTGTTTATTTCCATTAATTGTGAGGAGATGCCTCTTACGTGGGACCAGGCAGAACAGTAAGAGATGGTGGGGTGGGAGCCAGGCTTGGGTCGTGCTCCCTCCCCGACAGATACTCGGCCGTGCCCATCGTCTCTCGTGTTCCCTCAGGCAGGGGCAGCTCTGCCCAGCTGTGGAGGCAGCGGGCATGTTCACTGCAAGAACATTTTCTGCAAGAATACTACAACTGCTTAAAAAAACGGCTTTTTCCCAGAGACTAATCCTACCAAGGTGCTCCTAGAGTGTGGGCTCTCTTCCTCCTCCCTGCACACACGGGGGTGCACACACACACGCACACACACGCACTTACCACCCTGCCCTAACCCCTCGGCAGTCCTCTCATCCTTTCAACTGCTTCTGCTATCCTCTGCCCTCATCTGAATAGCATGGTCGATTAAGGGGAATTGATGGATCAAGGCAAAATGCCCAGCAGCTATAATTTTCCCATCCCACCCGAGGCAAAATTTTTCCTACGTGAATGGAGCTGGGAAAAAAGGAGAAAAAAAAAAAAAAGATTTGACAACAGCCCCCAAAGATAACTTGAAGAAGCTGGTACATCCATTTGATTAAACCGCACAGACACCACCAGCTCCAGGGTTTTCCTAGATCTGAATCCCCCAGCACCTCCCATCAGATTTAAAGCCCTCATCCCTCAATATCTCTGCGCCGAGTACAACAGCGGTGAGAAAAAAAACCACCAAGTCATCCCTTGAAACACTTTCTAACCCCTCTTGCTTCCTTCTGCCTCCGCCTGTGCTGAGAAGATGCTTTTGCCCAGTGTGACCCCGAGGTTTGGTTCAGCCCCAGCCAGAGGAGACAGGTCTCTGGGGTGGGTGAGGGGACCACGGCTGCCCCCAGCTCTCCCGCAGCCCTGCCGGCAACCCTGTTCCCGCTGTGCCGAACGGCGCTCTCCTGCTGCTTTCACGTGTCACGAACAATTGCTCTCATCGCTCATCATATTGAAGTTGTCAGGGCTCTCTGACACCAATAATTTGTGTGAGTTGATCATACTTTGGTAAATCAACAGGTCACGACCCCTGACCCATCAGCCCGGTGGCTGGCTGAGAGCCACCTACAAATCTTATGACGGGGACAACAGAGAGGCTGTGAACTGCTCAAGTGGTCATGTCTATCAGCTGCCACCGAAGAAGCTGGTCCCCTCTGCCCTCCGCTGCTGGAGATGTGCTTTACTGCAAGCACAACCCTGTCTGTCAGTCCATCTTAATTTCTTCACATCTGTTTAGGTACACGTGAGCATTTTTTTTTAATTTTTATTTTCGCTGCAGTCATTCACAACAAACTCTAGCCTGCTCCATATGTTTTAAATAAAGGATCGCAGCATGGGAGATAAAAGGAACACTACTCAAGGTCCTCCTCCAGCACCAATGAATTGCACTCACCTTAGATGCATGCAATGGTTAAACTTCCATGGCAGCTTTATGGACTTCTTTTATAAAACTTTATTGACTCACACATTCTCAAGTGTGTTCTCTGACTCTTGATTTTTATTTAGGTACAGTATGTATGTTCAAGATGCCTTTGTTCCTCTACTTCCCTGTTTTTTTTAACGTATAGGATTCCTGACCGATGCCTCCAACTACAGACTGTGCAAGGGAGGGTAACACAGGCATCTTTTATTACCCATGGTCTTCAATAACTCAGCAGCTGAACAAGCCAGAGGAGAAGAGAGACCTATGAACTTGAGCACGAAGGATACTGTGCAGATCAGCTAGAGGGAAGTCAGGAATGAAGTGGGTTCAACTTGGAAACTGCAAAGTTGTTGAAAGTCGCATGCCCTGCAGAAAAGATGTTCAGCACAGACAGAATTCTGTAGCAACCGGGAGTTGCAGGCACAGCTGGCTTAAGAACTATCACTTCTCATACCAAAAGGCAAGGAGAGTTTCTTTTTTTTAGCAGATAGCACAAGCATTGTCTTTGGCTGATTCTTCTCAAGCATATGCACCCGGAGCTAACTCTGCTTTCATGAGCGGTGAGGGTATGGTAGGAAGAGGATGGATGGTGTGAATTTGTAATTCCAATTACAAAGGCAACAGCTGGCTCTCCCTGCTTTGATTGCCAGGTGTTCATCTGATGCCACATGTTCATTTCTGTGCCTTTTATAAATATGCTGAACAAATGAAAGTGCCCATATTCCCCTCTCCTGCACTTGAATTTAAATGCAGTGATGTGTGAAATAAATAGTACAAACTTAGCTGCATGGGGAGCAAGCAGAAAGCCCAGTGGATTGGTCATGCAAATAAAGGAATTAGAGGTTTCCACTGCCCTACACATTTTTTACAGAACTTTGCTGTTCTTCCCACACTTAAGTTCTGCTGCTCCCCTGCTGTGGAGCAGGCAGAGCCCTGGCCCATGATACGCTCCAACCTTGGGTCTGGATTCCAAGTTCAGTGATCCTCCAAAATAAGTGGAGGTGACAATGGCAAACTCCAAATTTCCCTCAGCCAGCACCAGAGCTGTTGTGGATACAGAGGCAATTGAGAAATGGTTCCACACCTGAAAATGCCCGTTTTCCTTTGCCACATTGCCCATCTTTTGGTTGTACTCTGTTTCTTTAGAATGAGCTTTGGACTAACCAGAAGGATCTGCTTTTTCATTGGTTTTACAATGGTGCCTAGCGATCCCTAAGTGCCCTAAGGATCTGGAGTGTGAGCCGTGCGAGAATGCAGCTTCCTGCTGCCCCAAGGGACTAAGGCTTTCCACCAAAGCAGGAGGAGGAGGAGCAGAGCATGAACATGGAAAACCAGAAGACAAACCAATGGTGAAATACATCTGCCCTGCTCTGCAGCTGGTGCCATCTAGCTGTGCTCACACATGTGAGCCACTTCACTCTGGCAAGTCCTACCCATCAGTGCTCAGGAGTGAACGTGAGCAGTCCTTCTGTGCAGTCCTTCGGGCACACATGGCTGTGAAGAAGACCTTCCACCCTGCGCTTTCCTAGTTACAGCCATGGCAGAAATCCATTTCAGGATATGCCATACAATTCCCATGTCATTGGTACACAGCTAGGACTCCACCATTTCAAGCGCATACAGCATCCTGCAGGCTTCTTGCTTCCCAAGTGCTCCCCATATTCTCTTACCAATGCAAATCACTGTGTTTTCCCCAACCACCTCAAAATACCTAGATCTGTGACTGCCTTGCTATTGCTTGTGAGACTGTACAAAACTCACGTCCTCCAGGATGGGGTCTGGGGTGATGCCTATAGCTGCTGCATCCCAACACGTGAACATCTATTGCCTCAATGGGAGTGCCCATCTTTACCAGATAAGGCTGTAGCAGATCCAGCAGGATCTATCTGAGCCCAGCCCCCAAAACCAGAGACTGGTCGCAGAGAGAGATGCATTGGTGACATCCTACAATGACAGCAAAGCTCGTCTCCTCTGCCCTAGGTGAATGGAAAGTATTTCAGAGAGCAGAACGCACTGGGGTGATGAAACGCATGCTTATCGTATAACATTAAAATTATGGCAAAAGGAAAAGTCTGACCTGCAGTCATCTGTGCAAAGATTATTTTACGTGCAAAATAGCAGCTGAACACAATTGTTTTTCAGCTTGTTAAAAAACAAACAGAGGTAGGAGAAATGCAGAGGAATCCTGCACATTAACTGGCACGGACGCTGGAAAAACACACAGAGCGCAGACCCTCTCTGCCCAGGCAGAAGTGAAGCATAATTGGCCCTGCTGCACTATAACAGCTGCTCAAAAAACTATTCACAGAATAAATATATGTGTGTGTATATGTGTAGGTGTACACCTCTGTACAGAAAACTGTGTTTGTAATCTGAAGTTCTTTCTTCTGCCCCATGAAACCTTCAAGATTTTGACCAAAATAATGGTTTAAGGCTAGAACTATTTGTATTAAACCCCCACATTTTAAAAAACTGAAGTAACTAAAACATTACATATTTGAGTTTTCCCTTTAGCACATCTTAATTAACATGAAGTTTAGGTTGAAACTTAAAAAATAGTATTTTTTTTTAATTGTTTGTCAGAAGTGGAAAAATACTGATAAAATTTTCCCACTTTTTTACCAGTACATTTTCATTGTTAGTTACTGCCAATGCAAAGTGGTTGAGCAGTTGTACCAAATGAGAATGTGTAATTGTTATTTGATAGTAGAAAAGAACTGAGTTATCAATAAAACAAAACCAATTTCATCCTGTGAAAGGAGGAAACTGTGTTTCTGTCAAGCCAAATATTAAAACCACAACAAAATTAGATTCAAGTAGAAGAAATGCAAGATCTGAAAGAAAAAATATTTCAGTGCTAGTAATATTTAATGGAAAGAAGAAGCCAAGAGAGATAAAAGAAGTTTAGGAGTGATAATAGGCAGAAAACTAAGAATGGTTGCCACAGAACATGGCACTGAATAAAAAATTGGCAAATAGACATTTGGAACATAAATGCAAAGAAATCATATCACTGGGAGGAAGTTCTTATCCATGACTAGCCTGACTGCAATCAAATTACACATTCATTTTTGGGTGTCTTGTCAACAGGAGAGACTGCAGACCTAGTGGAAATCAGATGAAAAGCAACGACAATAGCAACTTCAGTTTTCCATAGCTGTGGAAACCCACTTTATAAATTAAAAGTAAGGGATTACCATTTGTGTTTCACTTGGCTAAAAAGGAAATGGATTACAGATACCGAAGAAAATTCTCTTCTCTTGCCGCCTCCCCCAGCGTTCACATCGATTTGAGCAGAGCATGCTGGGGGTAGGCAGGAAAAGAGAGACTGGAATTAAGATGTTCTGTCTTGTGGACAGCAGACTGGTGAAGTCATAGGAAATGGGAAAAGGGAAATTTTAAGCAGATTTCAGCCTACCTCATTAGGAGCTTGACTGGACCAGAACTAGCAAATCTGCTCCAGGCCACGCACAGGGCTCTCAAAAAGCTGGCAGAGATATTTGTAGCACACAGAACCAGTTGGAGTTCTTCAAATGAAAACAACTTCTCTGTTTTGTTTTGTTTTGTTTTCAGAAAGAGAACTTTTCTCCTTTTTGATCCTTTTTCCCCTGTTTTAGTAGTTTCCACACCTCTATATATTCTCGGCATGTTCTCTTTTTCCAGCTGGTAATTTTGTCTGGCTGTAATTTGAGGACTTTGGACTTCTGCCTGACTTCTGGGAGCCCTCAGACTCAGCTGGAGCAGTGGCTTCCAAGGTAGGTGGGATCCTCTAAACTGGCGTTTTGCAGCAGGAGCACTCTCTCTCTCTCCCTTTTGCGATAGATACGCCCAGAACCAAGAAGAAGCAGGTCTAGTGTGATATGGAGCCAGACATGTATCCACTATGGGTTCAAGTATGAGTTGTAAGTACAATTGATAGTACTGTTCCCTTTGAAGTGAAATGTTTTTGCCACACTACATAACCCAAAGTAATGTTTATCATTTGAGAGGTCCTTGAAATTGTAATAAAAACACGTATTACGCTAAATGAAATGCCATTATCCCTGTTTTGATAGCTCTGTTTCTAGAGCAATGGTGAATTCTTATTCGTCTCTGCTTGACACTGCCCTTGGTGGGCAGCTTGTACAGGTGGCAATTCCTCTTCAGCCTTACAAGCCACTTCCCTTGTCTCAGCACGACGACCTCCTAGCACTGCTGGTGGCTGGTCCCGAGGCAGGTGAAGCTGTTCTCTGTGTATCTAGCAGGGCAGGTGAAACATGATGCTTAGGAGTGATGAAGCGAGGTGGCTTTCATGTACTTCAGTTACAGTGTCCCATGCCCATTCAAGGAAATAATGAAGAAATACGTAAAAATCAGTCTCTTTCCTCAAATAAAGACCATTGTTTTCTGCCAGTCACTATATGTTACTCAGAGAGGTAAAGCAGAGCTGTAGTTATGCAGCCTGCCAAGTTTATTGAATAAAGCAGCTTTCCCATATAGATTTCCTCATAACAAAAAATACAGCGTAAGACCTTACCTATAATGATAGTGGGGACCACCATAGACACCAGCATCAATCTAATGTGTCCCATTGCGTAATTCCTGTTGGAGAGAGATCAGGGCTGCCCCAGTCAGCTCACCCTTGCGTCCTCTGTGCTTTATCCACTTAACAGTCTCTTCTCGATACCTTGCTTAAGGATTTGCAAAGTCAATGGGCCTTCCCACTGCAAATCAAAGGCAAGAGCTGTGGAGAACCTGGGAGGATGGAATCCCAGTGTCCTGCCTTGACCATTATGCAACACAGCCTCTCTCCTGATAAGAACAAACAAAATTTTGCTGCACTTAAATCTAGACCGTAAAGTCTGTCATGGGCAATGTTCAGTGGCTTTTGCAAAGATACAGTTAAAGATTTTGCTTGTTTGCTTAATCAAATATATGTGATTTTGAAGCAATTTGGAGAGACCAAGGGAAATATTCTCTTTTTATTAGCTCTTGCTAACCTGGAGGAAAATAGCCAATTTTTTTTTTTAAAGATGAATTATTTTAAAAAGTTGGAAATCCAATTACAAGTGGAATGGTGCCAAGTGGTACTCCAGTATGAGTAAACTATGAATCCTAGTGCTGATTTTGTACTACATGAGAAAGAAAACTGAGAACTTTGAAGAAATGTAGTCTTTGTTCTTGAGTTATGCAATTAATTAAGCACAATATATGTTTGAAAAGGTTTATTCTTTTATTAGCGATTCCCTAGACTGACTTGGTGTAACATTGTTTCATAGTTTCTATAGTCTGGATTGCGAATCCCCAGTTAGGGTATACTTTCTGACTTCTCTCCTTGTCTCCTTTACTGCTTTTAGGAAAGCAAGAGTTTTCTGTGGTTTATTTATTTTTTTTTTTAAGATGCTACATACTGTTCTCTGCACTCCACAGTGACTTCCTGGACATCAGCCTGTGTCAGGATGAGCAAGAGAGTAGCTCCAGGACTGCACAGCCAAATCAGGGGAGGACCACCTTCAAAAGCAAGATGGATGGACCAGGTCATCTCAGTCTCTGTCCACCTCCTATTTCTCCCTGACCAGTTGGAAAATAACATGGGTTTCATCTCACTTTCTTCCTGTCTTCACCCCTCCTTCAAACAAAAGCAGCAGTTCTTCCTGACAGCTGATGAAACAAAACCTGCTTCATCCCAGATGAGCTACTTTTCCCCCCTTGAAATTTCTCCCTTTATTGAACAGCTGACCTGGGAGGGTTTTTGATGTTCACCAGGTGGGCTGAGTAAACCAATTAGCAGAGGTAGAAGGAAGGACAGGCTTTATGTGGCTACAGGTCAGGACTGGGATTTGAGACTGAGGTTTGGTTCTCAGCTCTGCAGCAGGCAACTTCACTCACCTTGGTGAGGGTATTTATAGCCTCTTCATTTGACATCTGTAAAGGAAGAGGACAACACTCCCCTTCCCCTTCCCCTCCTGCTTACTCTCTCATTGGAGCAGAGACCATCTCTTGCTGTGCTTACAGTCTCTAGCACTATAAACTAGCCCAATTTGCCTTGAGAGCTGTAAATGTCAAAATTTAGCAGATGCTTATTCACAGTGAAGTGAATCAGATGCCCAAACACCCTGATGTGTCTGTGGTCAGATCATAGTCCCTGGGAGAGCTCTTCTGCACTGATTGTTACCTGTTCCCTTTCCGATGTCACAGCACAATGAGGTGGCTGTGTGGTCTAGTGAGAAATGATACTAATTCTCACTAATTTTCCTAATTCTCATACTTCCTAACTACACACTCTGTGCAGGTGATTTAACTGCTATATTTTCCTAAGCTTATCCATCTGTTGGAGGAAAATAAGAAACCTGTATTAATTTCCTTATTATTATATTTATAATGATAACTGGCCCAAGTGGTAATACGAACTAAGACAGAAGAGCACAAAGTCCCAAATCTTCCAGAAAAATCAAGGTATCTAATGCTGTATGTGGTATTCTGAACATATTAGATACATTTTCACTGTCACTCTGAAAAAATTCTAAAAATATAGCCTGACAATAAAATAGAGGCTAAGAAAGGAGAGAATTCTTCACTTCTGGGGAGATGAAGAATATTTGCCTTGGATCCATAACCCCCTGATGTTTCACTAGCAGATTTAATTTGATTAGCAAATACAACTCTAGACCCTAATATTATTAACCTTTGACTGCTCTCAAGGAAACAGTTTTTTCTGGATATTTTCTGTGAGTCTCGCGCAAATTATGTCACCTTTATGAATCATTAGTTTCTCCACATGTAAATGGGATGAACCACAATCTTAACATACCAAATGGCACTTGGTGCCTAAGTCCTGTCAATGATCCATTCTGCATTTGCAAGGAACCTCTCATGAAGTATTTATAGTAATGATAACGAAAGTCAAACAATGGGAAAGGTGGTCCTTCTTGCTGTAGGGACTATTCCTGGGAAGCAATGTAACTCCAAAGCTTTACAGACTGAATTAGGTGTAATCCTTACGGGATCACTAGCAGCTCATAAATAACTTTTAATGAGATTTCCAGCAAGTAAAATTGCACATGGGAGGGGGGAAACAGAGAGAGTGA